>NW_025765650.1:0-129565 GCF_003918875.1 Haliotis rubra
TGACATCACGGAACGTGACACGTGCATACATGTTGGATACATATCACTAATCTCTGAGTTTAAATCCGTATGTGTCTACACAGGTTTGATAAATTTAGATTTTAAATTTTTGTAAGCACAGTTTCTTTTATGTGCCTAGTATAGAATGTATAGAGTATGTCGCGTATTTTAAGTATTGTATTTGGTATGAATACTATGCTGCTGTAGTAGGTTTCTCTGCCCAGTGACAGTTTAAGGTGGCTATAATAGGGGTTTAGGACCTTGCGTTGTGTACTTTTTTATGTGGTGATGGTAAAGTAGCCAACTTCAAATAGGCTCTATGAATCAGGCCTCATTGCTGGTAAAAACATAACAAACAGACAAGAGAATAATTTATTTTCAAAAACCTAAACCTATCCTAACCTAACCTAATCTACTCCTAACAGTCTAACTTAACCCGAAACCCTAACGAGACATGGCTCTGATTTCAGAGCCTATTTCCAAAACAAATAAATATCTTAATTTCCTATGTAACCAAAAAGCCTATATACTTGGTCTGGATTACCAGGACTCAAGCAACTAAAATAAATGTCCTCACCTCTGGGGAACCAGTGGACTAAAGACAAGGAGTGCTGTGAAGCTACTCCCTTTATAGGGCTAGAAGCAGGCAGTGTATGTGCTGCACATGTCAGGCACAACCTGCCAAGTGTGTTGCGGCTATGCATACCAGCATAGCCGAGAACACACTTATAACCCATGTTATATATTAACCCAGCCCCAAAACAGAACTCAAACTTTATCTGAAATATCCTAAACTACCACACTGTTTTGTGACTATTGTAGTTGGTATTGTTGGGTTGGTATGGTCATACTCTTGCCAAGCGAGCTGATACCCCAACACTTGCGTTTGAATAATAGTACTAGAATCTGTACTTCACTTAGAAAGTGTAATCCCAACTATAACACGTGTTCAGTATATTTGATGTTACTTTAAGTGACAATACACCAAGCAGTGTTGTGCTTGCTGGGTACATGGCACTGGATCTCCATCTCAGGTAGGTATCCTCCATGTTGGTTGTTAATGACGTCACGTGTACGCACACTACTGGTGTTTCCCCGAGGAGCTGGCATTCTGCCAAACACTTGAGTCGGGCAATATTTAAGCCGTTTACCCGGCGGCGAGGCAGTCGTCTTCCTAGCTGCGTTCTGCATACTTGCACGATGGAGGTATCCACTGTTATATTCTTCAGTCTGCTGTTGTGTGGTGTCAGCGACGTACAGGCTGCTCGCAAGCGTACGACATTGGTTAAACGGGTCCGACAGAACGAAATTGACATCAATGTATGGAAACGTTCAGCTGCTGATATTACGAATAAAATGTTTGCCAACCTTAAAGACCTGGAGTCATCACTAAAGGAAGAACTGATTGGTACGTTCGTCCCTCCGTTAATAAATAGTCTAGTAAAACAAGCCCTGACCGACATCCTGACAGAAGACTTTATCGGGCATATCATTAGCGGACATGTCCTTGATGAGGTTCAAAGTCTGAAAGCCAATGTGCAAAACACGAAGACACAACTTGAAGCACTGGCACAACAGCTGAGACGTGTACAACGGGAAAGAGACACTTACAGAAAGAGTCTTCGAAAACAACGTCGCAGGGTGATCAAAGACATCCATGATTTACAGCTGCAGCTGAATGAGACGGCAGCTGCCCTGCGTGATGCCAGGACCACGACGTATCCTGGAACTACAGCAGGTGAGAGATTTAACAAGGATTAGGCGCTTAATTAACGTTCTCTCTTGACTTTACAACCGAAAGATACGAGAATAACGTTATTATTTCGTTTGAATTTAGTCAATGTTTTTACAGTCATATTGCACACCTACTAAGTATTGTCTTCTGCTTTTAAAACAATATGTCGGAGGTAAACTGTCTGTGTTTTTAGTGAAACCTTTCATTTCCGAATGTGACAGTGTTAAACTACCCTTATTTCAAATGCTTATTGACCAATGAACACACAGACTGTCATTACAGGACATGTCAACATAGGGTTCACACAACTTGTCAGTTTATTTGGTCATGGAAACATATTTATTGTTCATGCGCATTGATTATTGGGCATGAAAATGTAATGTTGGTTGGACAAATATTATATTGGGTATGTGTGCATATAGGTTATTGGGTATCTCAACGGAGATTGTATTGAGCATTTGAACATAAGGTTACTAGGACATGCCAGTGGTGGAAAAGGGGACAACCTGGGGCTTACAAGGCATGTATGTATACGTTAGGTTAACAGGTGATGCCAACATAGGGCTTACAATACATGTATACGTTGGGTTAACAGGTGATGCCAACCTGGGGCTTACAAGACATGTATACGTTGGGTTAACAGGTAATGCCAACCTGGGGCTTACAAGACTTGTATACGTTGGGTTAACAGGTAATGCCACACTGCGGCTTACAAGACATGTATACGTTGGGTTAACAGGTGATGCCAACATAGGGCTTACAAGACATGTATACGTTGGGTTAACAGGTAATACCAACATAGGCCTTACAAGGCATGTAAACGTTGGGTTAACAGGTAATACCAACATAGGCCTTACAAGGCATGTAAACGTTTGGTTAACAGGTAATACCAACATAGGACTTACAAGGCATGTAAACGTTTGGTTAACAGGTAATACCAACATAGGACTTACAAGGCATGTAAACGTTTGGTTAACAGGTAATACCAACATAGGACTTACAAGGCATGCAAACGTTGGGTTAACTGGTGATGCCAACACAGAGCTTAGAATACATATCGAGACATGGTTTAGAGGTTTCCGTGCGTCTGTTTTACTTATTTCTGTTGCCGTGTTTCTCTATGTTACCTGATTCAGCGTTAGAGACAGATCAGGCAGACATCAGACAGATTACGAACTGTATTTCAACTCTGCTGTGTTCGCACTGAATTATACTGTACCTGTAGATTTCTGGGTGAACGTACTAATTCAATTAGGAAGTGGACACCTGATTAGACTTGAACTGGTTTCGCCACTTCTGCGACCAAAGTATTACTCCTATTCCGAGTATTATAACTTGCTTTCAGTAAAATAGCCTCGACCCACTCGTCAAGACTTGACCTGATGTTGTCAGGTTTCATTTCCGACCTGTCCAGCACAGCCCCAGTCAACTGAACACTGCACGTTTTATGTTTGCGTCATTATTACCTTAGAAAGTAAAACATTCTCTGCATGGTAGAAACCTGAACTTCACCAGATTATTTCTTTGCTTGTCCACAAATGCCAATATTTGAGGAATGCCCTGGTAGAACCTCGTTTGGGATTGCCCTTTCATGATTGCCACCACACCACGTAGTTCTTCAAGAATGGGAGGAGGTTAGGCCGGGGAGTCAGGCAGTGCAATTGCAAATTGGGTATTCCGTTTTTAAAGGACTTCACTAATTACCAAACTACCTGACTGCAGAGGTATATATGCCGGAAATCTTCTGAAACATATCGCCAGGTTAAAAGCACTATTGTGTGATGTCATGATTACCGCTGCAGCTTACATTAACAGATTACAGCCACAAACTGATGTTTTACTTTCATTACCCAATAATCATGGCGTGCAATAACAGGCAGCTGACTCAGACCATGTTATTCTGAATGGGCGGACGACTTATGGATACTGCATCTGAACATAAATATCTCGGTATGTATTTCACACCTAGACTGGGTTGAGGAATAACTTCTTTGATTGGCATTCTAGAAGTTGAGGCGATGAAGAATCAGGACAAATTTTTATGAAAATACAACATCTTTATTCTGTGTAGGCGACGTTTCGACATAGGTTCTATGCTTGACAACGACATTAGAAACCCTTGTCGAAACGTCGCATGTACAGAATAAAGACGTTGTATGTCCATAAAAATTGTCCTCATTCTGGGGAATACCTGTTTACACTTAGCACAACATGCTCGGAAAACCAATTTGTTTTTCAAGACTACCGTATTTCCTATAATAAGCGCCCCCGGCGCTAATATTGTCAACGGACATCCAGACCCGGCGCTTATTAGAGGCCCGGCGCCTATTAGAAGCCCGGTGCTTAATAGAGGAAATACGGTATATTTCAGTGTTATGAGCTCCATGTAAGAACATCAATGCTCTTGTTTGACAGAATGATCATCTAAGCCTCTAACGTCTAATGATATCCACATATAACGTGCATTGAAAGAGGACATTTATGCTTTTGTAAGCAACTATTGGGAGTTTTGTGAACAATCGGTGAATTCCTAATTTAGGGAAGAAGCCGATATGCTTATACAACTATTGTCCATGCCATGCCATAGGTAGCACAGCATATGTTGTAATATGTTGTTTTCATCTGATAAAACCGGAGGGCAAACTTGCGTCGGATATAAATATTTCCATACAAAGTTGTTAATCTTAATCAGTTACTTACATTTGCAGCGTCTCTGGATCATCAAGTAAAACAATACTTTTTCTGTCTTGTGTTGATATTGAATGGTGAACAAAGACGTTTCTTTAATGTTGAAATAGAAAATTTATTCTGTGAAGTATTATAATTAAGCATTGTATCGAAAGTTCAACCGCATTCATGAAACCAAAAATAGCTCTATTTTACCCACCTTACGAAAGTCACTTGTTTGTATGCAACTGCAACTCGAGGAATTCAGCCAATAAATATATAGCTAACCTGAAATATCTGTATCATTTTGGGCGTCTTGTTGCGTGATTTGACGAATGGAACAAGGTGAGTGAGCCAGTCAGGTTTGTCACATGCTTGTATGCAAATACCAAAGATGAATTCCCCCTTTCAGCCAATTAGAAAATAGCTAACCTGTAATACCTGGATCGTATTGTGACGCATCGTTGCATGATTGGACGAATGAGGTTGGCACAGTTTTGCTCATAAATATTAATTAGTTCTCATGCGACCTGATCGACAAAGGAACTTTAAAAATGTGGATGTATCGGGAGAGAAGTTCGTTTTGAAAACTGAATAATTCAAGGCCAAATTATTACTTTTTTATATAAATAGATTTCATTTACATTTTAATAGATATTTACCGTATTTAGAATTGTAACTTTGTAAACTTACAAATAAATATGCTAAAATTGATTCCCGTAGAGTTGATCGTATTTTGATATGTTTCTGAAGACAATATTATATTGTATAACTTCACAACTAACTTATATTATGGTACACTGACTGATATAGCGTTACTGAAATTTAATGCGTTGAACTTGATAACATGTTGTATGATAATATAATACCTCGGTTTAGTAGGTTTGCATTTCATACACGGACTATTTTTAATTTACCGTATATTGTCGGCACTATAATATTATACAGTAGATCATTCAAGCAGCTTTTCGATTACTAACACAAATAAAAACACCAAGCCCTTGCTTGAGAGAGTGAGTTGCTTTACTTTTCACAAATTAATGCTACAAATGATGCTGAACACATTCTAGGTGTGTAATGTGTTTAGATTCGCTATATCATTAATTCATGTAGCGTACAATGCAGACAGATCGCATATGCAAAATTTGTTCTCTTTAACATTCAACAAGTTTAGGAAACATCAACAAACGAATTAACTGTCTTGAAACTGGAACATTTTAGTTTAGATGAAATGCCTTTGACAAAACCTGTCAAATCATCAAATGTGATTGTCTGCAAACAGTTGACAAACACCGACCGACACTGTTGCACTGTTAAATTTTGAATTCTATTGTAATTTCTGTTCAGAAATATGAGTTTGTCCACATTGCCGGGCTTAAGACTTGCACGTTTGTCGGTTATCGTACTGCCCCAAGCACTGAAAACTTGCTCACTGGGAACAGACGTCGCTGGAGACGCCAGGTATTTTCCTAACAAGGGGGGCCACCAATTGTTTCCACCAATTTAAACTTGTGGTTTTTCCCTGTGGTGGATCCTGCGACATATAATGCTCCAGCTCGATGTTGACGATGTCATTTGGACGTTTATGCCCCTCCTCAACTATGACGACGGTGACATCAGAAAACCACTCATCGACAAAGTTTTCAGCTTCAAGTTTAATTTTCTTGCATGGGGTTGAAACCTCCAGTTCCTCAGGTTTGGGCTCACTGGTGTCCACAGGTTCTGGTTCAGTCTTGTCTGGTGGTAAGTTTGGCAAAGCTGGGGAGTCAGGTGTGGTAGCGGAGAGAATGGTTCTTCTTTTACAGCTACGACTTCAACAGCCTCTCCGACGATGCATTCTCGTGCCTCCTCCTTCTCTGTCTGACTGATGAAAGGTAGACTCTTATACCTAGGGTCCAGTATGGCAGACACGATGAGGTATCGCCTGATTGTTGGATCCATGTAGCGGCTTTGAAGATTGGTCAACATGGATTTCTTCACGTTTTTCACGAGAGTGTTGTCGCCGTCGCTGCTCTTGAGATTCATCGCCAGTTTCTTCACTACTGGCAGTATCCTAGAGACTGACGGATTCGGCTGATCACATATAATAACAGTGGCAGTTTTGATTGGGCCTAAAACCTTAATTAGGTCTTTAACATTTTCTTGCTCTGACGCTGATAGCAGATAGGTACGCGCGTCCTTTTTGATCAGAGGATCTGTAAAAGACGCGTGTATTGCCGCCGTTTGCTCTGTGAGTCGGACCATCATGTCATAGGTAGAGTTCCACCTTGTGTCCACGTCTTGCAACAATTTGTGGTCAGGTAAGTCGAGCATTTTTCTCTTTTGTGTAAGAATATTTGTTGCTAATGGACAGTCGGGTGTATGATACCCACTCCCTGTTGAAGAGCATTGATGAGGTTCTCTGCTGTGTAACAGCCAGGCAACTCGCGTGTTTGAAGAACTTGAAATTGTTAATATTCCAGTCATCATCAATACAGTGAGCAGTCACCGTCATATATGCGTGCATGGCTTCATATGTCCAGCAATCTGTTGTTATAGAGACGGGTCTACCTGTCATGTTGAACAAAACCTGTAATTTTGTATCATTGTACATTTGAGGGATCAAGTTCTCCTTAAAGTAAAACCTGCTGGGCATTTCATACACAGAGTCTGTAACCACATCAAATAGTTTCTTGAATGATTTGGAATCAACAGTAGAGAGAGGCTTCATGTCTAAAAACAAGTGTTCCGCGATTGCTTTGGTAATGGCGATCGATTTGGGGTTAGTTTTTGCTATTTTTTGTTTTGGTTTGGTACTTGTCAACATCGATGATATTGGTATTTGATTTGATACAAGTGTATCACTACAACTCGTTGGGTGGGTGTTTTTCAGGTGGTTATTGAGATTCGTGGTATTACCATTGTAACGTATGGCTGTCGAGCACAAACGGCATATTGCCTTAGATTTGTCCAGTTTGAAACCATAGCACTCTTCCCGATAAAAACCAAAATGTTGCCAAACCTGGCTCTTTGCTTTCCCTGGAAAAACATGGATCTTTTTCTTTTCACCTATGATTAGTCATTATCCACCACTTTACTCCACTTTACTCCACTTTACAACTCGTAGTATTTCAATGACGACGTGACCTTTTTGGGAAAGGGACAGCCTAATCTAAATATATCTAGCATTGCCATTGGCTGACAGGGGAGGCATGCGCACTTGTGTAGTACACAGCTTCTGTTTAAGAAGTAAACAAGCAATGACGACGACGACGACCTGGGCCCCGTTCCCCAAGCGATCGATCGCTACGACAGTCATAAGTCTAGATCTATGTTAAAGTATGGGATTTACGATCATCTTAGCTCTACGATCGCTGTGAGGAACGGGTCCTGATTGTTCGGTAAAAGAAAACATGATAAGGTAGAATAAAACGTTTTAATGGACGACGACGACCTGGGCCCCGTTCCTCAAACGATCGATCGCTACGACAGTCATAAGTCTAGATCTATGATAAAGTATGGGATTTACGGTTATCTTAGCTCTACGATCGCTGTGAGGAACGGGGCCCTGATTGTTCGGTAAAAGAAAACATGATAAGGTAGAATAAAACGTTTTAATGTATGTGCGGGATTCCGTGCATCCAAATAATGATTATTTCCGATTATCGATCTGCAGTTTATTTGTATTCAACAATCGTTTATTTTGACTTAGATCGAACGATTAACCGATCCTACGATTAATCGCCCCAGCACTAATTTCTGCAACATTTTAAAATAATGCAAATGAATGTAGATTATGGATTATGCTTAATTCTCGTTATTTTTAATGTTGAAACAGACGGAATGTTAATCACTCTGACAGCTGATATGTCGATCTTTACCACCACACACTGCCACGTGTTTGTACCCTTGTTGTTTATCAAGCACATTGCTTCCATCAACAGGTACGGCTTTGTCAGCTGATATGTCGATCTTTACCACCACACACTGCCACGTGTTTGTACCCTTGTTGTTTATCAAAGCACATTGCTTCCATCAACAGGTACGGCTTTGTCAGCTGATATGTCGATCTTTACCACCACACACTGCCACGTGTTTGTACCCTTGTTGTTTATCAAAGCACATTGCTTCCATCAACAGGTACGGCTTTGTCAGCTGATATGTCGATCTTTACCACCACACACTGCCACGTGTTTGTACCCTTGTTGTTTATCAAGCACATTGCTTCCATCAACAGGTACGGCTTTGTCAGCTGATATGTCGATCTTTACCACCACACACTGCCACGTGTTTGTACCCTTGTTGTTTATCAAAGCACATTGCTTCCATCAACAGGTACGGCTTTGTCAGCTGATATGTCGATCTTTACCACCACATTGCCACGTGTTTGTACCCTTGTTGTTTATCAAAGCACATTGCTTCCATCAACAGGTACGGCTTTGTCAGCTGATATGTCGATCTTTACCACCACACACTGCCACGTGTTTGTACCCTTGTTGTTTATCAAAGCACATTGCTTCCATCAACAGGTACGGCTTTGTCAGCTGATATGTCGATATTTACCACCACACACTGCCACGTGTTTGTAAATTCCTTGTTGTTTATCAAAGCACATTGCTTCCATCAACAGGTACGGCTTTGTCAGCTGATATGTCGATCTTTACCACCACACACTGCCACGTGTTTGTACCCTTGTTGTTTATCAAAGCACATTGCTTCCATCAACAGGTACGGCTTTGTCAGCTGATATGTCGATATTTACCACCACACACTGCCACGTGTTTGTACCCTTGTTGTTTATCAAAGCACATTGCTTCCATCAACAGGTACGGCTTTGTCAGCTGATATGTCGATCTTTACCACCACACACTGCCACGTGTTTGTACCCTTGTTGTTTATCAAAGCACATTGCTTCCATCAACAGGTACGGCTTTGTCAGCTGATATGTCGATCTTTACCACCACACACTGCCACGTGTTTGTACCCTTGTTGTTTATCGCACATTGCTTCCATCAACAGGTACGGCTTTGTCAGCTGATATGTCGATCTTTACCACCACACACTGCCACGTGTTTGTACCCTTGTTGTTTATCAAGCACATTGCTTCCATCAACAGGTACGGCTTTGTCAGCTGATATGTCGATCTTTACCACCACACACTGCCACGCATGTTTGTACCCTTGTTGTTTATCAAAGCACATTGCTTCCATCAACAGGTACGGCTTTGTCAGCTGATATGTCGATCTTTACCACCACACACTGCCACGTGTTTGTACCCTTGTTGTTTATCAAAGCACATTGCTTCCATCAACAGGTACGGCTTTGTCAGCTGATATGTCGATCTTTACCACCACACACTGCCACGTGTTTGTACCCTTGTTGTTTATCAAAGCACATTGCTTCCATCAACAGGTACGGCTTTGTCAGCTGATATGTCGATCTTTACCACCACACACTGCCACGTGTTTGTACCCTTGTTGTTTATCAAAGCACATTGCTTCCATCAACAGGTACGGCTTTGTCAGCTGATATGTCGATCTTTACCACCACACACTGCCACGTGTTTGTACCCTTGTTGTTTATCAAAGCACATTGCTTCCATCAACAGGTACGGCTTTGTCAGCTGATATGTCGATATTTACCACCACACACTGCCACGTGCGTTTGTACCCCTTGTTGTTTATCAAAGCACATTGCTTCCATCAACAGGTACGGCTTTGTCAGCTGATATGTCGATCTTTACCACCACACACTGCCACGTGTTTGTACCCTTGTTGTTTATCAAAGCACATTGCTTCCATCAACAGGTACGGCTTTGTCAGCTGATATGTCGATCTTTACCACCACACACTGCCACGTGTTTGTACCCTTGTTGTTTATCAAGCACATTGCTTCCATCAACAGGTACGGCTTTGTCAGCTGATATGTCGATCTTTACCACCACACACTGCCACGTGTTTGTACCCTTGATGTTTATCAAAGCACATTGCTTCCATCAACAGGTACGGCTTTGTCAGCTGATATGTCGATCTTTACCACCACACACTGCCACGTGTTTGTACCCTTGTTGTTTATCAAGCACATTGCTTCCATCAACAGGTACGGCTTTGTCAGCTGATATGTCGATCTTTACCACCACACACTGCCACGTGTTTGTACCCTTGTTGTTTATCAAAGCACATTGCTTCCATCAACAGGTACGGCTTTGTCAGCTGATATGTCGATCTTTACCACCACACACTGCCACGTGTTTGTACCCTTGTTGTTTATCAAAGCACATTGCTTCCATCAACAGGTACGGCTTTGTCAGCTGATATGTCGATCTTTACCACCACACACTGCCACGTGTTTGTACCCCTTGTTGTTTATCAAAGCACATTGCTTCCATCAACAGGTACGGCTTTGTCAGCTGATATGTCGATCTTTACCACCACACACTGCCACGTGTTTGTACCCTTGTTGTTTATCAAAGCACATTGCTTCCATCAACAGGTACGGCTTTGTCAGCTGATATGTCGATCTTTACCACCACACACTGCCACGTGTTTGTACCCTTGTTGTTTATCAAAGCACATTGCTTCCATCAACAGGTACGGCTTTGTCAGCTGATATGTCGATCTTTACCACCACACACTGCCACGTGTTTGTACCCTTGTTGTTTATCAAAGCACATTGCTTCCATCAACAGGTACGGCTTTGTCAGCTGCAGTTTCCGACTTAGACAGTATCATGTAGTTGAGTGAAAACTGCACTGCCGCCATCGCTCGGTATTCTGACATTTTGTGAGTGCTTCACAGAGTTTACCTGACATTAAATTTAAACTGTGTTGCATAAATATCAAGTCAAGTGGCGAAACCGCATTATCAGTGGTTCGTGTCGTTTGATGTTGTTTTACTATGTATTAAATATTTCATGCATTTTGTATCAATATGTGAAGGAAAGGCATCTTTGAATTCCAGTCACGGTTAATAAATTCAAACTAAACAGGAAGTCATTCCATAAAGGGGAATAGGTATAAGTGCAGATGTTTTTGTTTGTTTATCTATTTTTTTCATTCAGTGTAATAATTAATTATCAATGTGAATAATCATGTACTATATGTTTATATATGAATTCCCTGTAGAATATAGTCGTTAGTAACTTAACCCTAACCCTGAGGGCGAACAGATTCTTTAGTTTCACCGTTCATGTTTATATTTCAAAACAAAGTAACAATCAACAGTTGTATTCATTCACTATGTATTCATTCACTATGTATTCATTTACTACATTTGAACAAAGAGGAGCATCTCAGGTGTTAAGACACAGTGTACGGCTTATTACATTTTCAGATTCAAACTGTAAAAATGAATTTAGAAAGTACTCTTTGTCTCGGGCATAGACACGCGGTCTCGATCAACAGTTATCGTAATCAAATAGAAACATACATTCCTAATGCCTCTGCTATAACAAATGTATTTGGAATACATACTACATAATACTGAACGGCAAAACTTTGTGGAAAGCGAGACCAATAGTTATAATGCTTATGTGCTATATGTAGTTCTCTGGAGAACATATTCTCTGTTTCAGCCTCGACTGACCCGAGCCTGAGCAAGACGGTCCCACCAATGCCAGTGACGACACAAGACTCCCACGGTAGGTCGGAAAACCCAGCAGACAGGAAGCTTAGTGGTGTCGATCGACGTTCATGTTGTCAGTCACAGGATTCCATGAACCAGATAATTATGCTGAGGTCGCCACCCTTTAATACCAAACAACAGCCGTACTGACATTATCCACTTGTAAAGTTCAACAGACATCAACACTCTCCAGCCGTGCACAAAATATTGCTACAACTTCTGGCTCTAACAGAAAGTTCTGTATTAAACACACCATCGTTTATCCTAGAAACCACATGTTGACATTCCCGCCATGTTGTATTGTTGTCAGCCATGATGGAATTGATTAAACGATGTAGCAATTTCCGAGTCACGTATCAACATGTTGAAAACATTGTAGATGTGTGGCACAGATGTCTGATGTTTACTTTGTGTTGCAGCGACTCCATTACCAGCAGCAGACCGCCGCCTCTACTCCGCCAGCAAGGCCGGTGACCTGGAGACAGTGAAGCGGATCCTGTCAGCGGGTCACGTGGACATCAACACGAGAGGATGGAACAGCCTGACACCGGTGATGGTGGCAGCATGGAGGGGACACAGCGATGTGGTGGAGTTCCTGGTGGGTAGAGGGGCTGATGTGTCACTGGTGGACAGGGACGGTAACAACGTCCTTCACTCGGCCTGTGATGGTGGAGACCTGGAGATCGTGAAGCTGATCGTGTCCCTGAACGTGGTGGACATCAACAGTGGAGGATGGAGGAGCAGGACACCGGTGATGGCGGCAGCACGGAGGGGACACAGTGATGTGGTGGAGTTCCTGGTGGGAAGAGGGGCTAATGTGTCGTTGGTGGACAGGGACGGTAACAACGTCCTTCACTCGGCCTGTTATGGTGGAGACCTGGAGACCGTGAAGCTGATCGTGTCCCTGAACGTGGTGGACATCAACAGTAGAGGAGAGTACAGCACGACACCGGTGATGGTGGCAGCATATAATGGACACAGCGATGTGGTGGAGCTTCTGGTGTGTAGAAGGGCTAATGTGTCGCTGGTGGACGGGTTCGGTAACAACATCCTTCACTGGGCCTGTGATGGTGGAGACCTGGAGACCATGAAGCTGATCGTGTCCATGAACATGGTGGACATCAACGCCAGGAACAACGACGGGGGAAACAGCGGCCGACAGGGCGAGAGTCTGGGGACATCAGCGAGTGGTGGAGTTCCTGGAGTCACGTGGTGGACACTGAAGTTGGTGTTGGTGTGGACAGAGACGGGGCACACGTCGTTGCTGACACTGACGGGGTGTGCGCTGTTCAATCTTGTTCACAATTTTTTCTTCCTGAATATAAATAAAATCTGTTGAATGTATTTTCAGACATTTTGTCATTTGTTGTGTTTGGAGGCTCGTAGGATCAGGTAAGAAAATTGTGAAGTGAGTGTAAATATAAACGGTGTGTGACTGTACGTAAACGTCGTCCGTCTTAACATTATTCTGTGTTAATTTTGTTCTGGGAATATCGCAAATTGTGAAACCGACAACAACAAACTGTTTGTTTACATGTCGCCTGCACTCTGTGACCTCAGACTGAGCCGAGGTTCACCCTGTTGACGTGGCGCCATTTGTACAGTGACAGTGACGTCACACTGCTGGTGACGTCACAGATATACACTGAGGGGCCCGGCCGCCTTTTCAGCCAGATAGGACAGATTTAACCCTGTTGGTGCCCCAGGGAAATGTACCCATTCTACATTGACTAAACACTCGCTATACAAAATCAAACTGAAAACAATCATCACCAAAATCATCTCAGCTTTACGTATCCCTGGATGCCAGAAAGACAAATATCTCCCCCAGTTCACTGTTTCTTGATCTAACATACTGTTTTTTAGGTAAACCACAATTACTGAAATGACCAGTAAGAATTATGTACATCGTAAATCTGGCCATTTTTGACACGTGACGATTTCGCCATTCGCGGCATCGTTTACTGTATGCTGTAAATGTAAATATCAGGTATTTACCCGTTGAACTGAATTTGAAAAATAGCCAATAAGGGATCAGTGGGATGTGTTTTTTGTCAAGTCGCCAATGACTGTGCTGGAACCTCGCCTATAACCTTGGGATTACCTATATTTGATAGTGAGAGGGTGAGTCAGTGACTTAGCTTAGTTGTACGCCGCTTTTAGCAATATTCCAGCAATATCACGACGGGGAACACCAGAAATGGGCTTCACACATTGTACCCATGTAGGGAATCAAACCCGGGTCTTCGGCGTGACGAGCGAACGCTTCAACCACTGGGCTACCACACCACCCCTATTTGACAGTGTTTACAAAATCCCATTTCACGTAAGGTCTTCATGAAACGGCAATTACCTCGCACATGTTTAACACTCAGCTGCAGCACACACATCCCTGAATCCTTCACATATTTAAATACCAAATGACTCATGGTCTTAACACTGATATTAACCCCCATTCAAATAGTGTTGATGATATTAACCCCCTAGATGCCGTTCAAATAGTGCTGATGATATTAGCCCCCTGGATGCCGTTCAAGTAGTGTTCATATGAACACTCTGGATGCCGTTCAAATAGTGTTGATGATATTAACCCCCTAGATGCCGTTCAAATAGTGTTGATGATATTACACCCTGGATGCCGTTCAAGTAGTGTTCATATGAACACTCAGGATGCCGTTCAGATAGTGTTGATGATATTACCACCCTAGATGCCGTTCAAGTAGTGTTGATGATATTAACCCACTAGATGCCGTTCAAATAGTGTTCATATGAACACTCTGGATGCCGTTCAGAAAGTGTTGATGATATTAACCCACTAGATGCCGTTCAAATAGTGTTGTTGATATTAGCCCACTGGATGCCGTTCAAGTAGTGTTGATGATATTAACCCCCTAGATGCCGTTCAAATAGTGTTGATGATATTAGCCCCCTGGATGCCGTTCAAGTAGTGTTCATATGAACACTCTGGATGCCGTTCAGATAGTGTTGATGATATTAACCCCCTGGATGCCGTTCAAATAGTGTTCATATGAACACTCTGGATGCCGTTCAGATAGTGTTGATGATATTAACCCCTGGATGCCGTTCAAGTAGTGTTGATGATATTAACCCCCTGGATGCAGTTCAAGTAGTGTTGATGATATTAACCCCCTAGATGCCGTTCAAATAGTGTTGATGATATTAACCCCCTAGATGCCGTTCAAGTAGTGTTCATATGAACACTCTGGATGCCGTTCAGATAGTGTTGATGATATTAACCCCCTAGATGCCGTTCAAGTAGTGTTGATGATATTAACCCCCTGGATGCCGTTCAAGAAGTGTTCATATGAACACTCTGGATGCCGTTCAGATAGTGTTGATGATATTAACCCCCTAGATGCCGTTCAAATAGTGTTGATGAAATTAGCCCCCTGGATGCCGTTCAAGTAGTGTTGATGATATTAACCCCCTAGATGCCGTTCAAATAGTGTTCATATGAATACTCTGGATGCCGTTCAGATAGTGTTGATGATATTAAACCCCTAGATGCCGTTCAAATAGTGTTGATGATATTAGCCCCTGGATGCGCGTTCAAAGTAGTTGATGATATGAACACTCTGGATGCCGTTCAGATAGTGTTGATGATATTAACCCCCTGGATGCCGTTCAAATAGTGTTCATATGAACACTCTGGATGCCGTTCAGATAGTGTTGATGATATTAACCCCTAGATGCCGTTCAAATAGTGTTGATGATATAACCCCCTGGATGCCGTTCAAGTAGTGTTCATATGAACACTCTGGATGCCGTTCAGATAGTGTTGATGATATTAACCCCCTAGATGCCGTTCAAGTAGTGTTGATGATATTAACCCCCTGGATGCCGTTCAAATAGTGTTCATATGAACACTCTGGATGCCGTTCAGATAGTGTTGATGATATTAACCCCTGGATGCCGTTCAAGTAGTGTTGATGATATTAACCCCCTGGATGCAGTTCAAGTAGTGTTGATGATATTAACCCCCTAGATGCCGTTCAAATAGTGTTGATGATATTAACCCCCTAGATGCCGTTCAAATAGTGTTCATATGAACACTCTGGATGCCGTTCAGATAGTGTTGATGATATTAACCCCCTAGATGCCGTTCAAATAGTGTTGATGATATTAACCCCCTAGATGCCGTTCAAAAAGTGTTCATATGAACACTCTGGATGCCGTTCAGATAGTGTTGATGATATTAACCCCCTAGATGCCGTTCAAATAGTGTTGATGATATTAGCCCCCTGGATGCCGTTCAAGTAGTGTTGATGATATTAACCCCCTAGATGCCGTTCAAATAGTGTTCATATGAATACTCTGGATGCCGTTCAGATAGTGTTGATGATATTAAACCCCTAGATGCCGTTCAAATAGTGTTGATGATATTAGCCCCCTGGATGCCGTTCAAGTAGTGTTCATATGAACACTCTGGATGCCGTTCAGATAGTGTTGATGATATTAACCCCCTAGATGCCGTTCAAATAGTGTTCATATGAACACTCTGGATGCCGTTCAGATAGTGTTGATGATATTAACCCCCTAGATGCCGTTCAAATAGTGTTGATGATATTAGCCCCCTGGATGCCGTTCAAGTAGTGTTCATATGAACACTCTGGATGCCGTTCAGATAGTGTTGATGATATTAACCCCCTGGATGCCGTTCAATCAGTGTTCATATGAACACTCTGGATGCCGTTCAGATAGTGTTGATGATATTAACCCCCTAGATGCCGTTCAGATAGTGTTGATGATATTAACCCCCTAGATGCCGTTCAAATAGTGTTCATATGAACACTCTGGATGCCGTTCAGATAGTGTTGATGATATTAGCCCCCTGGATGCCGTTCAAATAGTGTTGATGATATTAACCCCCTGGATGCCGTTCAAATAGTGTTCATATGAACACTCTGGATGCCGTTCAGATAGTGTTGATGATATTAACCCCTGGATGCCGTTCAAATAGTGTTCATATGAACACTCTGGATGCCGTTCAGATAGTGTTGATGATATTAACCCCTAGATGCCGTTCAAATAGTGTTGATGATATCAACCCCTGGATGCCGTTCAAATAGTGTAGTGTTCATATGAACACTCCTGGATGCCGTTCAAATAGTGTTGATGATATTAACCCCTAGATGCCGTTCAAATAGTGTTGATGATATGAACCCCTGGATGCCGTTCAGATAGTGTTGATGATATTAACCCCTAGATGCCGTTCAAATAGTGTTGATGATATGAACACTCTGGATGCCGTTCAAATAGTGTTGATGATATTAACCCCTAGATGCCGTTCAAATAGTGTTGATGATGAACACTCTGGATGCCGTTCAAATAGTGTTGATGATATTAACCCCTAGATGCCGTTCAAATAGTGTTGATGATATTAGCCCCTGGATGCCGTTCAAGTAGTGTTCATATGAACACTCTGGATGCCGTTCAGATAGTGTTGATGATATTAACCCCCTAGATGCCGTTCAAATAGTGTTCATATGAACACTCTGGATGCCGTTCAGATAGTGTTGATGATATTAACCCCCTAGATGCCGTTCAAATAGTGTTGATGATATAAGCCCCCTGGATGCCGTTCAAATAGTGTTCATATGAACACTCTGGATGCCGTTCAGATAGTGTTGATGATATTAACCCCCTGGATGCCGTTCTATTAGTGTTCATATGAACACTCTGGATGCCGTTCAGATAGTGTTGATGATATTAACCCCTGGATGCCGTTCAAATAGTGTTGATGATATTAACCCCCTGGATGCCGTTCAAATAGTGTTGATGATATTAACACTCTGGATGCCGTTCAAATAGTGTTGATGATATTAACCCCTGGATGCCGTTCAAATAGTGTTGATGATATTAACCCCTGGATGCCGTTCAAATAGTGTTGATGATATGAACACCCTGGATGCCGTTCAAATAGTGTTGATGATATTAACCCCTGGATGCCGTTCAAATAGTGTTGATGATGAACACCCCTGGATGCCGTTCAAATAGTGTTGATGATATTAGCCCTGGATGCTGTTCAAGTAGTGTTGATGATAACCCCCTGGATGCCGTTCAAATAGTGTTGATGATATTAACACCCTGGATGCCGTTCAAATAGTGTTGATGATATTAACACACTGGATGCCGTTCAAATAGTGTTGATGATATTAACCCCTGGATGCCGTTCAAATAGTGTTGATGATATTAACACCCTGGATGCCGTTCAAATAGTGTTGATGATATTAACCCCTAGATGCCGTTCAAATAGTGTTGATGATATTAACCCCTGGATGCCGTTCAAAAGTAGTTGATGATATTAACCCCTGGATGCCGTTCAGATAGTGTTGATGATATTAACCCCTGGATGCCGTTCAAATAGTGTTGATATTAACCCCTGGATGCCGTTCAAATAGTGTTGATGATATTAACCCCTGGATGCCGTTCAAATAGTGTTGATGATATTAACCCCTGGATGCAGTTCAAATAGTGTTGATGATATTAACCCCTAGATGCCGTTCAAATAGTGTTGATATATGAACACTCTGGATGCCGTTCAGATAGTGTTGATGATATAAACCCCTGGATGCCGTTCAAATAGTGTTGATGATATTAGCCCCCTGGATGCCGTTCAAGTAGTGTTGATGATTTTAACCCCCTAGATGCCGTTCAAATAGTGTTGATGATAACACCCCTGGATGCCGTTCAGATAGTGTTGATGATATTAAACCCTAGATGCCGTTCAAATAGTGTTGATGATATTAGCCCCTGGATGCCGTTCAAATAGTGTTGATGATATTAACCCCTCTGGATGCCGTTCAAATAGTGTTGATGATATTAACCCTAGATGCCGTTCAAATAGTGTTGATGATGAAACCCTCTGGATGCCGTTCAAATAGTGTTGATGATATTAACCCCTGGATGCCGTTCAAATAGTGTTGATGATATGAACACTCTGGATGCCGTTCAAATAGTGTTGATGATATTAACCCCTGGATGCCGTTCAAATAGTGTTGATGATATTAGCCCCTGGATGCCGTTCAAATAGTGTTTCATATTAACCCTGGATGCCGTTCAAATAGTGTTGATGATATTAACCCCCTGGATGCCGTTCAAATAGTGTTGATGATATTAACTCTGGATGCCGTTCAAATAGTGTTGATGATATTAACCCCTGGATGCCGTTCAAATAGTGTTGATGATATTAACCCCTGGATGCCGTTCAAATAGTGTTGATCATATTAACACTCTGGATGCCGTTCAAATAGTGTTGATGATATTAACCCCTGGATGCCGTTCAAATAGTGTTGATGATATTAACCTCTGGATGCCGTTCAAATAGTGTTGATGATATTAACCCTGGATGCCGTTCAAATAGTGTTCATGATATTAATTAACCCTGGATGCCGTTCAAATAGTGTTGATGATATTAACCCCTGGATGCCGTTCAAATAGTGTGATGATATGAACACTCTGGATGCCGTTCAAATAGTGTTGATGATATTAACCCTCTGGATGCCGTTCAAATAGTGTTGATATATTAACACTCTGGATGCCGTTCAAATAGTGTTGATGATATTACCCCCTAGATGCCGTTCAAATAGTGTTGATGATATTAACCCCTGGATGCCGTTCAAATAGTGTTCATATGAACACTCTGGATGCCGTTCAGATAGTGTTGATGATATTAACCCCTGGATGCCGTTCAAATAGTGTTGATGATATGAACACCCTGGATGCCGTTCAAATAGTGTTGATGATATTAACCCCCTGGATGCCGTTCAAATAGTGTTGATGATATTAACACTCTGGATGCCGTTCAGATAGTGTTGATGATATTAACACCCTGGATGCCGTTCAAATAGTGTTGATGATATTAACACCCTGGATGCCGTTCAAATAGTGTTGATGATATTAACACCCTGGATGCCGTTCAGATAATGTTGATGATATTAACCCCCTGGATGCCGTTCAAATAGTGTTGATATGAAAACCCTTGATGCCGTTCAAATAGTGTTCATGATATTACCCCCTAGATGCCGTTCAAATAGTGTTGATGATATTAACACCCTGGATGCCATTCAAATGGTGTTGATGATATTAACACTCTGGATACCGTTCAAGTAGTGTTGAAGATATTAACCCCCTGGATGCCGTTCAAGTAGTGTTGATGATATTCACCCTCTGGATGCCGATCAAAATGTATTCAAGATATACACCACATGGATGCCGTTCAAATAGCGTTCATATTAACCTCCCAGGTATTTTGTTCAAATAGTGTTGATGATATTAACTCCCTGGATGCCGTTCAAGTAGTGTTGATGATATTAACCCCCTAGATGCCGTCCAAATAGTGTTGATAATTTTAACCCTATTGATTCCGTTCAAACAGTGTTGATGATATTAACCCCATGGATGCCGTCCAAATAGTGTTGACAATTTTAACCCACTCGATTCCGTTCAAAGAGTGTTGATGATATTAACCCCTAGATGCCGTTCAAATAGTGTTGATGATATTAACCCCTGGATGCCGTTCAAATAGTGTTGATGATATTAACCCACTCGATGCCGTTCAAATAGTGTTGATGATATTAACCCCTGGATATCGTTCAAATAGTGCTGATGATATTAACACCCTGGATGCTGTTCAAATAGTGTTGATATTAACACCCTAAATGCCGTTCAAATAGTGTTGAAGATATTCACTCCCAGGATGCTCCTCAAGTAGTGTTGATGACATTAACCCCCTGGATGCCGTTCAAATAGTGTTGATGATATTAACACCCTGGATGCCGTTCAAATAGTGTTGATGATATTAACCCCTGGATGCCGTTCAAATAGTGTTGATGATATTAACACCCTGGATGCCGTTCAAATAGTGTTGATCATGTTAACCCCCTGGATGCCGTTCAAATAGTGTTGATGATATTAACCACTGGATCCCCTTCAAATAGTGCTCATGATATTAACCCCCTGGATGCACTTCAAATAGTGTAGATAATATTAACCCCTAGATACCGTTCGAAAAGGGTTTATGATATTAACACTCTGCATGACGTTCAAATAGTGTTGATAATATTAACATCCTGGATGCAGTTCAAATAGTGTTGATGATATTAACACCCTGGATGCCGTTCAAATAGTGTTGATGATATTAACCCCTGGATGCCGTTCAAATAGTGTTGATGATATTAACCACTGGATGCCCTTCAAATAGTGTTGATGATATTAACCCCCTGGATGCACTTCAAATAGTGTTGATGATATTAACCCCTAGATGCCGTTCAAATAGTGTTGATGATATTAACACTCTGGATGCCGTTCAAATAGTGTTGATGATATTAACACCCTGGATGCCGTTCAAATAGTGTTGATGATATTAACACCCTGGATGCCGTTCAAATAGTGTTGATGATATTAAACCTCTGGATGCCGTTCACATAGTGTTGATATCAACCTCCTGGATACCGTTCAAATAGTGTTGATGATATTAACACCCTGGATGCCGTTCAAATAGTGTTGATGATATTAACCCCTGGATGCCGTTCAAATAGTGTTGATGATATTCACCCCCTGGATGCCGTTCAAATAGTGTTGGTGATATTAACCCGAGGATGCCATTGAAATAGTGTTGATGATATTAGCCCCTGGATGCCGTTCAAATAGTGTTGATGATATTAAGCCACTGGATGCCGTTCAAAGAGTGTTGATGATATTAACCCCCTGGATGCCGTTCAAATAGTGTTGATGATATTAACACCCTGGATGCCGTTCAAATAGTGTTGATGATATTAACCCCTGGATGCCGTTCAAATAGTGTTGATGATATTAACCCCTGGATGCCGTTCAAATAGTGTTGATGATATTAACACCCTGGATGCCGTTCAAATAGTGTTGATGATATTAACCCCTGGATGCCGTTCAAATAGTGTTGATGATATTAACCCCCTGGATGCCGTTCAAATAGTGTTGATGATATTAACACCCTGGATGCCGTTCAAATAGTGTTGATGATATTAACCCCTGGATGCCGTTCAAATAGTGTTGATGATATTAACCCCTGGATGCCGTTCAAATAGTGTTGATGATATTAACCCCTGGATGCCGTTCAAATAGTGTTGATGATATTAACCCCCTGGATGCCGTTCAAATAGTGTTGATGATATTAACCCCTGGATGCCGTTCAAATAGTGTTGATGATATTAACCCCTGGATGCCGTTCAAATAGTGTTGATGATATTAACCCCTGGATGCCGTTCAAATAGTGTTGATGATATTAACACCCTGGATGCCGTTCAAATAGTGTTGATGATATTAACCCCCTGGATGCCGTTCAAATAGTGTTGATGATATTAACACCCTGGATGCCGTTCAAATAGTGTTGATGATATTAACACCCTGGATGCCGTTCAAATAGTGTTGATGATATTAACATGAGGATCCCGTTCAAATAGTGTTGATGATATTATACCCCTGGATGCCGTTCAAATAGTGTGAATGATATAACACCCCTGGATCACGTTCCAATAGTATTGATGATATTAACCCCTGGATGCCGTTCAAATAGTGTTGATGATATTAACCCTGGATGCCGTTCAAATAGTGTTGATGATATTAACCAAATGGATATCGTTCAAATAGTGTTGATGATATTAACCCGCTGGATGCCGTTCAAATAGTGTTGATGATATTAACCCCTGGATGCCGTTCAAATAGTGTTGATGATATTAACCCCTGGATGCCGTTCAAATAGTGTTGATGATATTAACCCCCTGGATGCCATTCAAATAGTGTTGATGATATTACCCTCTGGATGCCGTTCAAATAGTGTTGATGATATTAACCCGTGGATGCCGTTCAAATAGTGTTGATGATATTAACCCCTGGATGCCGTTCAAATAGTGTTGATGATATTAACCCCTGGATGCCGTTCAAATAGTGTTGATGATATTAACCCCTGGATGCCGTTCAAATAGTGTTGATGATATTAACCCCCTGGATGCCGTTCAAACAGTGTGTTGATGATATTAACCCCTGGATGCCGTTCAAATAGTGTTGATGATATTAACACCCTGGATGCCGTTCAAATAGTGTTGATGATATTAACACCCCTGGATGCCGTTCAAATAGTGTTGATGATATTAACCCCCTGGATGCCGTTCAAATAGTGTTGATGATATAACACCCTGGATGCCGTTCAAATAGTGTTGATGATATTACCCCCCCTGGATGCCGTTCAAATAGTGTTGATGATATTAACCCCTGGATGCCGTTCAAATAGTGTTGATGATATTAACACCCTGGATGCCGTTCAAATAGTGTTGATGATATTAACCCCCTGGATGCCGTTCAAATAGTGTTGATGATATTAACCCCTGGATGCCGTTCAAATAGTGTTGATGATATTAACCCCTGGATGCCGTTCAAATAGTGTTGATGATATTAACACCCTGGATGCCGTTCAAATAGTGTTGATGATATTAACCCCTGGATGCCGTTCAAATAGTGTTGATGATATTAACCCCTGGATGCCGTTCAAATAGTGTTGATGATATTAACCCCTGGATGCCGTTCAAATAGTGTTGATGATATTAACACCCTGGATGCCGTTCAAATAGTGTTGATGATATTAACACCCTGGATGCCGTTCAAATAGTGTTGATGATATTAACACCCTGGATGCCGTTCAAATAGTGTTGATGATATTAACACCCTGGATGCCGTTCAAATAGTGTTGATGATATTAACCCCTGGATCCCGTTCAAATAGTGTTGATGATATTACCCCCTGGATGCCGTTCAAATAGTGTGAATGATATAACCCCCCTGGATCACGTTCCAATAGTATTGATGATATGAACCCCCTGGATGCCTTTCAAATAGTGTGGGTGATATTAACCCGAGGATGCCATTGAAATAGCGTTGATGATATTTGCCAAATGGATATCGTTCAAATAGTGTTATGATATTAACCCGCTGAATGCCGTTCAAATAGTGTTATGATATTAACCCGCTGAATGCCGTTCAAATAGTGTCCATGATATTAACCCCTGGATGCCGTTCAAATAGTGTTGTTGATGATATTCCCCTGGATCCCATTCAAATAGTGTGAATGATATTACCCTCTGGTTGCCGTTCAAATAGTGTTGGCGATATTAACCCGTGGATGCCATTCAAATAGTGTTGATGATATTAACCCCCTGGATGCCGTTCAAATAGTGTTGATCATATTAACCGCCTGGATATCATGCAAATAGTGTTCATGACATTAACCCCTGGATGCGGTTGGAATAGTGTTGATGATATTAACCACCTGGATGCCGTTCAAACAGTGTAGGTGATATTAACCCCTGGATGCCGTTCAAATAGTGTTGATGATATTAACCCGAGGATGCCATTGAAATAATGTTGATGATATTAGCCCAATGGATACCGTTCTAATAGTGTTATGGTATTAACCCACTGAATGCCGTTCAAATAGTGTTGATGATATTAATCCGCTGGATGCCGTTCAAATAGAGTTGATGATATTAACCCCCTAGATGCCGTTCAAGTAGTGTTGATGATATTAACCCTCTGGATGCCGTTCAAATAGTGTTGATGATATTAGCCCCTGGATGCCGTTCAAGTAGTGTTCATATGAACACTCTGGATGCCGTTCAAATAGTGTTGATGATATTAACACCCTGGATGCCGTTCAGATAGTGTTGATGATATTAACACCCTGGATGCCGTTCAAATAGTGTTGATGATATTAACACCCTGGATGCCGTTCAAATAGTGTTGATGATATTAACCCCTAGATGCCGTTCAAATAGTGCTGATGATATTAACCCCTGGATGCCGTTCAAGTAGTGTTGATGATATTACACCCTGGATGCCGTTCAAATAGTGTTGATGATATTAACCCCTAGATGCCGTTCAAATAGTGTTGATGATATTAACACCCTGGATGCCGTTCAAATGGTGTTGATGATATTAACCCCCTGGATGCCGTTCAAGTAGTGTTGATGATATTAACCCCCTGGATGCCGTTCAAATAGAGTTGATTATATTAATCCCCTGGATGCCGTTCAAATAGCGTTCATATTAATCTCCCGGGATGCCGTTCAAATAGTGTTGATGATATTAACCCCCTGGATGCCGTTCAAGTAGTGTTGATGATATTAACCCTCTGGATGCCGATCAAAATGTTTTGATGATATACACCACATGGATGCCGTTCAAATAGTGTTGATATTAACCCCATGGATATTGTTCAAATAGTGTTGATGATATTAACTCCCTGGATGCCGTTCAAGTAGTGTTGATGATATTAACCTCCTAGATGCCGTCCAAATAGTGTTGATAATTTTAACCCTATTGATTCCGTTCAAACAGTGTTGATGATATTAACCCCATGGATGCCGTCCAAATAGTGTTGATAATTTTAACCCACTCGATTCCGTTCAAATAGTGTTGATGATATTAACCACCTGGATGCCGTTCAAATAGTGTTGATGATATTAACTCCCTGGATGCCGTTCAAATAGTGTTGATGATATTAACCCCTGGATGCCGTTCAAATAGTGTTGATGATATTAACCCCTGGATGCCGTTAGTGTTGAATAGTGTTGATGATATTAACCCCCTGGATATCGTTCAAATAGTGCTGATGATATTAACACCCTGGATGCTGTTCAAATAGTGTTGATATTAACACCCTGAATGCCGTTCAAATAGTGTTGAAGATATTCACTCCCAGGATGCTCCTCAAGTAGTGTTGATGACATTAACCCCCTGGATGCCGTTCAAATAGTGTTGATGATATTAACACCTTGGATGCCGTTCAAATAGTGTTCATGATATTAACCGCCTGGAAGCCGTTCAAATAGTGTTCATGATATTAACACCCTGGATCCCGTTCAAATAGTGTTGATCATGTTAACCCCCTGGATGCCGTTCAAATAGTGTTGATGATATTAACCACTGGATCCCCTTCAAATAGTGCTCATGATATTAACCCCCTGGATGCAGTTCAAATAGTGTAGATAATATTAACCCCCTAGATACCGTTCAAAAAGGGTTTATGATATTAACACTCTGCATGACGTTCAAATAGTGTTGATAATATTAACATCCTGGATGCAGTTCAAATAGTGTTGATGATATTAACACCCTGGATGACGTTCAAATAGTGTTGATGATATTAACCACCAGGATGCCGTTCAAATAGTGTTGATGATATTAAAGCTCTGGATGCCGTTCACATAGTGTTGATATCAACCTCCTGGATACCGTTCAAATAGTGTTGATGATATTAACACCCTGGATGCCGTTCAAGTAGTGTTGATGATATCAACCCCTGGATACCCTTCAAATAGTGTTGATGATATTCACCCTTTGGATGTCGTTCAAATAGTGTGGGTAATATTAACCCGAGAATGCCATTGAAATAGTGTTGATGATATTAGCCAAATGGATACCCTTCAAATAGTGTTATGGTATTAAGCCACTGAATGCCGTTCAAAGAGTGTTGATGATATTACGCCCTGGTTGCCGTTTAAATAGTGTTGGTGATATTAACCCGGGGATGCCATTCAAATAGTGTCGATGATATTAACCCCCTGGATCCCGTTCAAATAGTGATCATGATATTGACACCCTGGATGCGGTTCGAATAGTGTTGATGATATTAACACCCTGGATGCCGTTCAAATAGTGTTGATGATATTAACCACCAGGATGCCGTTCAAATAGTGTTGATGATATTAAACCCCCTGGATGCCGTTCAAATAGTGTTGATGATATTAACCCCCTGGATGCCGTTCAAATAGTGTTGATGATATTAACACCCTGGATGCCGTTCAAATAGTGTTGATGATATTAACACCCTGGATGCCGTTCAAATAGTGTTGATGATTTTAACCCCTGGATGCCGTTCAAATAGTGTTGATGATTTTAACACCCTGGATGACATTCAAATAGTGTGAATGATATAACCACCCTGGATCACGTTCCAATAGTTTTGATGATATGAACCCCCTGGATGCCATTCAAATAGTGTGGGTGATATTAACCCGAGGATGCCATTGAAATAGCGTTGATGATATTTGCCAAATGGATATCGTTCAAATAGTGTTATGATATTAACCCGCTGAATGCCGTTCAAATAGTGTTATGATATTAACCCGCTGAATGCCGTTCAAATAGTGTCCATGATATTAACCCCCTGGATGCCGTTCAAATACTGTTCGTGATATTCCCCCCCCTGGATCCCATTCAAATAGTGTGAATGATATTACCCCTCTGGTTGCCGTTCAAATAGTGTTGGCGATATTAACCCGTGGATGCCATTCAAATAGTGTTCATGATATTAACCCCCTGGATACGGTTCAAATAGTGAGAATCATATTAACCGCCTGGATATCATGCAAATAGTGTTCATGACATTAACCCCCTGGATGCGGTTGGAATAGTGTTGATGATATTAACCACCTGGATGTCGTTTAAACAGTGTAGGTGATATTACCCCCCTTGATCCCGTTCAAATAGTGTTGATGATATTAACCCGAGGATGCCATTGAAATAATGTTGATGATATTAGCCCAATGGATACCGTTCTAATAGTGTTATGGTATTAACCCACTGAATGCCGTTCAAATAGTGTTGATGATATTAACCCGCTGGATGCCGTTCAGATAGTGTTGATGATATTAACCCCCTAGATGCCGTTCAAGTAGTGTTCATATGAACACTCTGGATGCCGTTCAGATAGTGTTGATGATATTAGCCCCCTGGATGCCGTTCAAGTAGTGTTCATATGAACACTCTGGATGCCGTTCAGATAGTGTTGATGATATTAACACCCTGGATGCCGTTCAGATAGTGTTGATGATATTAACACCCTGGATGCCGTTCAGATAGTGTTGATGATATTAACACCCTGGATGCCGTTCAGATAATGTTGATGATATTAACCCCCTAGATGCCGTTCAAATAGTGCTGATGATATTAACCCCCTGGATGCCGTTCAAATAGTGTTCATATGAACACCCTGGATGCCGTTCAAATAGTGTTCATGATATTAACCCCCTAGATGCCGTTCAAATAGTGTTGATGATATTAACACCCTGGATGCCGTTCAAATGGTGTTGATGATATTAACACTCTGGATACCGTTCAAGTAGTGTTGAAGATATTAACCCCCTGGATGCCGTTCAAGTAGTGTTGATGATATTAACCCCCTGGATACCGTTCAAATAGAGTTAATTATATTAATCCCCTGGATGCCCTTCAAATAGCGTTCATATTAATCTCCCGGATATTGTTCAAATAGTGTTGATGATATTAACTCCCTGGATGCCGTTCAAGTAGTGTTGATGATATTCACCCTCTGGATGCCGATCAAAATGTTTTGAAGATATACACCACATGGATGCCGTTCAAATAGCGTTCATATTAACCCCATGGATATTGTTCAAATAGTGTTGATGATATTAACTCCCTGGATGCCGTTCAAGTAGTGTTGATGATATTAACCTCCTAGATGCCGTCCAAATAGTGTTGATAATTTTAACCCTATTGATTCCGTTCAAACAGTGTTGATGATATTAACCCCATGGATGCCGTCCAAATAGTGTTGATAATTTTAACCCACTCGATTCCGTTCAAATAGTGTTGATGATATTAACCCCCTGGATGCCGTTCAAATAGTGTTGATGATATTAACCCCTGGATGCCGTCAAAAAGTGTGTTGATGATATTAACCCCTGGATGCCGTTCAAATAGTGTTGATGATGAATGCCCCCTGGATGCCGTTCAAATAGTGTTGATGATATTAACTCCCTGGATGCCGTTCAAATAGTGTTGATGATATTAACCCCCTGGATGCCGTTCAAATAGTGTTGATGATATTAACCCCTGGATGCCGTTCAAATAGTGTTGATGATATTAACCCCTGGATGCCGTTCAAATAGTGTTGATGATATTAAACCCTAGATACCTGGATGCCGTTCAAATAGTGTTGATATTCAACCCCTGGATGCCGTTCAAATAGTGTTGATGATATTAACCCCGTTCAAATAGTGTTGATGATGATGCGTTCAAATAGTGTTGATGAT
The DNA here is from genome assembly GCF_003918875.1 of Haliotis rubra. Taxonomy (NCBI): domain Eukaryota; kingdom Metazoa; phylum Mollusca; class Gastropoda; order Lepetellida; family Haliotidae; genus Haliotis; species Haliotis rubra. The sequence continues at coordinate 29,111 of NW_025765650.1, forward strand.
ATTAAACCCCTGGATGCCGTTCAAATAGTGTTGATGATATTAACCCCTGGATGCCGTTCAAATAGTGTTGATGATATTAACACCCTGGATGCCGTTCAAATAGTGTTGATGATATTAACACCCTGGATGCCGTTCAAATAGTGTTGATGATATTAACCCGGGGATGCCATTCAAATAGTGTCGATGATATTAACCCCCTGGATCCCGTTCAAATAGTGATCATGATATTGACACCCTGGATGCGGTTCAAATAGTGTTTATGATATTAACATGAGGATCCCGTTCAAATAGTGTTGATGATATTAACACCCTGGATGCCGTTCAAATAGTGTTGATGATATTAACATGAGGATCCCGTTCAAATAGTGTTGATGATATTATCCCCCTGGATGCCGTTCAAATAGTGTTGATGATTTTAACACCCTGGATGACATTCAAATAGTGTGAATGATATAACCCCCTGGATCACGTTCCAATAGTTTTGATGATATGAACCCCCTGGATGCCATTCAAATAGTGTGGGTGATATTAACCCGAGGATGCCATTGAAATAGCGTTGATGATATTTGCCACATGGATATCGTTCAAATAGTGTTATGATATTAACCCGCTGGATGCCGTTCAAATAGTGTTATGATATTAACCCGCTGGATGCCGTTCAAATAGTGTTGATGATATTAACCCCTGGATGCCGTTCAAATAGTGTTGATGATATTAACCCCTGGATGCCATTCAAATAGTGTTGATGATATTAACCTCCCCCTGGATGCCGTTCAAATAGTGTTGATGATATTAACCCCTGGATGCCGTTCAAATAGTGTTGATGATATTAACCCCTGGATGCGGTTCAAATAGTGTTGATGATATTAACCACCTGGATGCCGTTCAAATAGTGTTGATGATATTAACCCCCTGATCCCGTTCAAATAGTGTTGATGATATTAACCCGAGGATGCCGTTCAAATAGTGTTGATGATATTAACCCAATGGATGCCGTTCAAATAGTGTTGATGATATTAACCCACTGGATGCCGTTCAAATAGTGTTGATGATATTAACCCACTGGATGCCGTTCAAATAGTGTTGATGATATTAACCCCTGGATGCCGTTCTATTCAAATAGTGTTGATGATATTAACACCCTGGATACCATTCAAATAGTGTTCATGATATTAACCCTGGATGCGGTTCAAATAGTGTTGATGATATTAACCCCTGGATGCTGTTCAAATAGTGTTGATGATATTAACCCACTGGATGCCGTTCAAATAGTGTTGATGATATTATTAACCCCGGACCCCGTTCAAATAGTAGTGTTGATATATTAACACCCTGGATACCGTTCAAATAGTGTTGATGATATTAACTCTCTTGGATTCCGTTCAAATAGTGTTGATGATGTTAACACCCTGGATGCCGTTCAAATAGTGTTGATGATATTACAGTGTTGGTGATATTAACCCCCTGAATGTTGCTGAAGTAGTGTTGGTGATATTAACCACATGGATGCCGTTCAAATAGTGTTGATGATTTTAACCAACTTGATTCCGTTCAAATAGTGTTGATGATATTAACCCCATGGATGCCGTTCAAATAGTGTTGATGATTTTAACCCACTCGATTCCGTTCAAATAGTGTTGATGATATTAACCCCTGGATGCTGTTCAAATAGTGTAGATATTCACACCCTGAATACCGTTCAAATAATGTTCATGATATTAACCCCTCGGATGCTGTTCAAATAGTGTTGATATTAACCCCCTGGATACCGTTCAAATAGTGTTGAAGATATTAACACCCTGGATGCCGTACAAGTAGTCTTCCTGATATTAATCACCTGGATACCGTTCAGATAGTGTTGATGATATTAACCCCATGGATGCCGTTCAAATAGTGTTGATGATTTTAACCCACTCGATTCCGTTCAAATAGTGTTGATGATATTAACCGGATGATATGATATTACCCACTGGATGCCGTTCAAATAGTGTTGATGATATTAACCCCATGGATGCCGTTCAAATAGTGTTGATGATTTTAACAAACTCGATTCCGTTCAAATAGTGATGATGATATTAACCCACTGGATGCTGTTCAAATAGTGTAGATATTCACACCCTGGATACCGTTCAAATAGTGTTGATGATATTAACCCCCTGGATGCTGTTCAAATAGTGTGGATGCCGTTCAAATAGTGTTGATGATATTTCAAATAGTGTTGATGTATATTAACCACCTGAATACTGTTCAAATATTGTTGATATTAAACCCCTGCATACCGTTCAAATAGTGGAGTTGATATTTAACCCCCTGGATACATTTCAAATAGTGTTCATGATACTAACCCCCTAGATACCGTTCAAATAGTGTTTATGATATTAACCCTCTGGATATGACGTTCAAATAGTGTTGATGATATTAACCCCTGGATGCTGTTCAAATAGTGTTGATGATATTAACCCCCTGGATGACGTTCAAATAGTGTTGATGATATTAACTCCCTGGATGCCGTTCAAATAGTGTTGATGATATTAACCTCCTGGATTCCGTTCAAATAGTGCAGTTGATGTTGATGATATTAACTCCCCATTCCCTGGATGTTGATGATTTCAAATAGTCAAATAGTTTTGATGATATTAAACCCCTGCATGCCGTTCAAATAGTGGAGTTGATATTTAACCCCCTGGATACATTTCAAATAGTGTTCATGATACTAACCCCCTAGATACCGTTCAAAAAGTGTTTATGATATTAACACTCTGCATGACGTTCAAATAGTGTTGATGATATTAACCCCTAGATGCCGTCCAAATAGTGTTGATAATTTTAACCCTATTGATTCCGTTCAAACAGTGTTGATGATATTAACCCCATGGATGCCGTTCAAATAGTGTTGATGATTTTAACCCACTCGATTCCGTTCAAATAGTGTTGATGATATTAACCCCCTGGATGCTGTTCAAATAGTGTAGATATTCACACCCTGAATACCGTTCAAATAATGTTCATGATATTAACCCCCTGGATGCTGTTCAAATAGTGTTGATATTAACCCCCTGGATACCGTTCAAATAGTGTTGAAGATATTAACACCCTGGATGCCGTACAAGTAGTCTTCCTGATATTAATCACCTGGATACCGTTCAGATAGTGTTGATGATATTAACCCCATGGATGCCGTTCAAATAGTGTTGATGATTTTAACCCACTCGATTCCGTTCAAATAGTGTTGATGATATTAACCCTCTGGATATCGTTCAAATAGTGTTGATGATATTAACCCACTGGATGCCGTTCAAATAGTGTTGATGATATTAACCCCATGGATGCCGTTCAAATAGTGTTGATGATATTAACCCCTGGATTCCGTTCAAATAGTGTTGATGATATTAACCCCTGGATACCTGTTCAAATAGTGTTATGATATTAACCCCTGGATGCCGTTCAAATAGTGTTGATGATATTAACCCCCTGGATGCCGTTCAAATAGTGTTGATGATATTAACCCCTGGATGCCGTTCAAATAGTGTTGATGATATTAACCCCATGGATGCCGTTCAAATAGTGTTGATGATATTAACCACCTGGATACCGTTCAAATAGTGTTGATGATATTAACCCCTGGATGCCGTTCAAATAGTGTTGATGATATTAACCCCCTGGATGCCATTCAAATAGTGTTGATGATATTAACCCCCTGGATGCTGTTCAAATAGTGTTGATATTAACCCCCTGGATGCAGTTCAAATAGTGTTGATGATATTAACTCCCCAGATTCCGTTCAAACATTCTTTCTTTAGGGCACTATAAAAGAACAAGAGATGGTAAGATGTTTAAAGTGTTATTATGTCATTGCTGAGATCTGTGTGATGTACTCGATACACTGACAGTGCCATAATCAGTTCCATTAGGCTACACAGCCGTTCCAAAACATGGGTATACAGAATGTCAAGTCACAAGAATAAAAATGCGAATTTCTCAGTTCAATATCGTGTATGGCCGCCCCGCGCATTCACCACTGCCAAACACCGTCTCCTCATCGACTGCCTGATGCTTGTGAACACTTGGGGATTCTGCGCCATTGCACTTGCAAGGCAGTGCCAAGTTCCTGCAAATTCTGAGGTTGGTTCCTAAGACCACGAAGCCTTCTCCCAAGTGCATCCCAAACGTGCTCTATTGGATTAAGGTCAGGGGACCTCGATGGCCAGTCCATGACGTTGATTCCAGCGTTTTGAAGGACATTTCGTGTCCATATCGCGGTATGCGGCCGAGCATTATCATGCTGGAACTGTAGACCTGGGCCGTGAGCCGCCATGAAAGGAACGAGTTCAGGGGTGAGCACCTGGTCGCGGTAAGCAGCAGGTGTGAGGTTTCCACGGATAACCAGAAGTCGGGAACGGTTGTTCCCACAGACAGCACCCCACACCATGCAACTTCCGCCCCCGAATCTGTCGTCTTCCTGTACAAAATATTGGGCATACCGTTCACGACGTCGTCTCCAGACTCTATGCCTGCCGTCCGCGAATCTGAGGGTAAACCTGGATTCATGGCTAAAGACGACACGATTCCAGTCACGTAGGACGATTTGACGGTCTTCTGCTCGTGACGTCACACGTGGACGACCCGACCTTGGGCGATCAGAAATGGTGCCAGTTTGTTGTAGACGAGCTCGCAAGTCATACACAGTACGAGGCCTGCATCCCATTGCTCTTGCAACGTCCATATTTAAACTGATCTTACCGCTTGCAACATGCCAACGGCACGTTCACGTTGCACATTTGACAATCGTGGCATTTAAGTACCGTTAGAACTGTGGTTTAAAAGTGTTTTTTCAATTCTTGAGGCCAATGCAAACACGTGCATTTGGCACTAACGTCATTTGCACGACGAACGGATGGGTTTGAGTGGGTTTTGCTAACGTTTTTCTAGAGTCGAAAGATAAGGATCCCATTTCGGATACATAGATGTATCATCAGAGAAAAATTATTCATTATTTTTCAAATTACATTTTGTGAAGTTTCTTTTTTGACTCATTATAGTTAACGTTTCACCAGGCATTTCTTTAAACAAGGACCTTTGTGGTTGAATAATTCATGAATTTCCTTGTTTCTAAACCAGCAATTTGGTCATAATAGAGACGAGATTGTTTCTAAATGATGTTAATGATATACAAATGTGGGCGGCTGTATGTTGTGTTACAGATTGATGTATACGGACTGGACGCCTTCTTGAATGTCGGCTGTTACGTCATTACCGTGGCAATGCAGCCTATCAACAGTATCCAATACTGTGGACCTTCGTCATTGATTGATTAACAACTAGTCTCTGAAATGAACATATTTTAGAAATCAGAAAACAAAAGTTGACCGGAGGAGACCGGAGACTTTCTTCTTTTTCAAAAACTGTGGACATCTAGACTTGTCACATATTCTAGACTTGCATGGGCTTTACTGGATATATTTGTATCAGGGTCCGTATGAGAGACTACGTGAATGATACCAGGATTTAAATGACTATGGATTTACATTTCCGTCCCGAGTGATTTATGAGTGTAAATACACGCCATGTAGTGTGGGTTTGACACTACGTATACTGAAGTAATGGTGAATTATTAGGTCGTCATCACGCGGTGATCATCCAGCACTTTGTATAACGTTTTCTTTGATAGATGTGGTAAGTGCCAAACCTCCTCGCAAGAAAGTTAAATATGTCAATTTAACAAACAGATTATGTAACATCAAACAGCAATTCTTGGCTGGCCATATGGATGTATATGCATATTGGGATGCAGTATCCCATTTAACAGGCTATTGAGGATTGTCATAGATATTGAATGTATTGTTAATTTTGATATTGTATGTATTGTTGAAATAAAAAAAAATGTAGAAAGACTTACTTTTTTACTACTACATTCAAGGGGGGATCTTATTTCACAGGGAACAAAATTTCAGGGACATCTATTGTCTTGAGGATTATTCCGCTTCAGTGACTTGTCCACCTAGAACAATAGGTGGTGGATAAACGAGAAGACCCCGCCTGAACGAGGCTTGAGCCTTTGGTTCCAAGCGCTTCCTCTATGGCGGTGTGTGGACCCTGCTTAACTCGTGGTTGGAGGGGAGGCAAAGGTTTCGTCAGATATTCAGTAGATCTAGCCGGTAGGTGAGGTGATCGATGTAAAATTATCACATAAGGTTAAAAACTCACAAAAGGTTTGAGAATATTCATTCGATGTTAAGGAATAGCAATTGGGAGCAAACGTGGGGGTTTCCCTAATCTATTAATAGTTTTGACCTTTGACACACTACTGTATTCGGCGGGAAATCAATATCTTGCGACTCACAGGCAGCAGCGAACAAGGTATAATATCAAATGTTAAAATGTCTCAATGAAACGTGTTTGTTTGCCGTAATAGCATGGAGTGAATTAATAACATTGACAGTTTTGTCGCAGACTGCTTGTGACAGACAAGTGGCACAGTGTTCGAGCTGCTCGCCAGTCATTGTAGTGAATCGTCTGGCCGGGAGTCGTGGTTTCACGGAGCGGAGCGGTAAACAACAAGTGCTCCCGGTCACTTTCGCACAAATACATACATTGAAAAGAAATGTTTGTTTTTCATTTGATCTTTTCAGTAAAAAAACCTTACTTGTCTTTGCATTTGAGAAAAAAAAAAAACAGCAGCACATTTCAAAGGTGTTCTTATAATCTCATTAATAATTCTTGGGAAAGTTGGCTACATTGGAATTTATTCTTATGTTACAGGCAACAGTAACTCCAGAACATTCACAACATGGAGGATGTATATGGTTGTCACAGTCAGCGGGGAAGTTTGGTGACAGTCTCCCTGTGTCTGAAGAGAGAGGATGGTGACAGTCTCCCTGTGTCTGAAGAGAGATGATGGTGACAATCTCCCTATGTCTTTGGAGAGGATGGTGACAGTGTCCCTGTGTCTGAAGAGAGAGGACGGTGACAGTCTCCCTGTGTCTAGGGAGAGAGGATGGTGACAATCTCCCTGTGTCTGAAGAGAGAGGATGGTGACAATCTCCATGTGTCTGTGGAGAGGACGGTGACAGTGTCCCTGTGTCTGGGGAGAGAGGATGGTGACAGTGCCTGCGTCTGAAGAGAGAGGATGGTGTCAGTCTCCCTGTTTCTGGAGGTAGAGGATGGTGACAGACTGCCCGTGTTTGGGGAGAGGATGGTGACAGTCTCCGTGTGTCTGGAGGTAGAGGATGGTGTCAGTCTCCCTGTGTCTGGAGGTAGAGGATGGTGACAGTCTCCCGGTGTCTGGAGGTAGAGGATGGTGACAGTCTCCCTGTGTCTGGAGGTAGAGGATGGTGACAGTCTCCCTGTGTCTGGGGAGAGGATGGTGACAGTCTCCATGTGTCTCTGAGGAGAGGATGGTGACAGTCTCCATGTGTCTGAAGAGAGAGGACGGTGACAGTCTCCCTGTGTCTGGGGAGAGAGGATGGTGACAATCTCCCTGTGTCTGAAGAGAGAGGATGGTGACAATCTCCCTGTGTCTGTGGAGAGGACGGTGACACCGTCCCTATGTCTGGGGAGAGAGGATGGTGACAGTGCCTGCGTCTGAAGAGACAGGATGGTGACAGTCTCCATGTGTCTGAAGGGAGAGGATAGTGACAGTGTCCCTGTGTCTGGTAAGTGGACGGTGACAGTGTCCCTGTGTCTGAAGGTAGAGGATGGTGACAGTCTCCCTGTGTCTGAAGAGAGAAGATAGTGACAGCTTTCCCTGTGACTGGGGAGAGGATGGTGACAGTTACCCTGTGTCTGAAGGGAGAGGACGGTGACAGTCTCCCTGTGTCTGGGGAGAGGACGGTGACAGTCTCCCTGTGTCTGCAGGTAGAGTATGGTGACAGTCTCCCTGTGTTTGAAGGTAGAGGATGGTGACAGTCTCCCTATGTCTGAAGTGAGAGGATGGTGTCAGTCTCCCTGTTTCTGGAGGTAGAGGATGGTGACAGTCTGCCCGTGTTTGGGGAGAGGATGGTGACAGTCTCCGTGTGTCTGGAGGTAGAGGATGGTGTCAGTCTCCCTGTGTCTGGAGGTAGAGGATGGTGACAGTCTCCCGGTGTCTGGATGGTGACAGTAGAGGATGGTGACAGTAGAGGATGATGACAGTCTCCCTGTGTCTCTGAGGAGAGGATGGTGACAGTCTCCTTGTCTGGGGAGAGAGGATGGTGTCAGTCTCCCGGTGTCTGGAGGGAGAGGACGGTGACAGTCTCCCTGTGTCTGGAGGAGTGAGGGATGGTGACAGTCTCCCTGTGTCTGGAGGTAGAGGATGGTGACAGTCTCCCTGTGTCTGGGGAGAGGATGGTGACAGTCTCCCTGTGTCTCTGAGGAGAGGATGGTGACAGTAGAGGATGATGACAGTCTCCCTGTGTCTCTGAGGAGAGGATGGTGACAGTCTCCTTGTCTGGGGAGAGAGGATGGTGTCAGTCTCCCGGTGTCTGGAGGGAGAGGACGGTGACAGTCTCCCTGTGTCTGAAGAGAGATGATGGTGACAGTCTCCCTATGTCTTTGGAGAGGATGGTGACAGTGTCCCTGTGTCTGGGGAGAGAGGATGGTGACAGTCTCCCTGTGTCTGAAGAGAGAGGACGGTGACAGTCTCCCTGTGTCTGGGGAGAGAGGATGGTGACAATCTCCCTGTGTCTGAAGAGAGAGGATGGTGACAATCTCCATGTGTCTGTGGAGAGGACGGTGACAGTGTCCCTGTGTCTGGGGAGAGAGGATGGTGACAGTGCCTGCGTCTGAAGAGAGAGGATGGTGTCAGTCTCCCTGTTTCTGGAGGTAGAGGATGGTGACAGACTGCCCGTGTTTGGGGAGAGGATGGTGACAGTCTCCGTGTGTCTGGAGGTAGAGGATGGTGTCAGTCTCCCTGTGTCTGGAGGTAGAGGATGGTGACAGTCTCCCGGTGTCTGGAGGTAGAGGATGGTGACAGTCTCCCTGTGTCTGGAGGTAGAGGATGGTGACAGTCTCCCTGTGTCTGGGGAGAGGATGGTGACAGTCTCCATGTGTCTCTGAGGAGAGGATGGTGACAGTCTCCATGTGTCTGAAGAGAGAGGACGGTGACAGTCTCCCTGTGTCTGGGGAGAGAGGATGGTGACAATCTCCCTGTGTCTGAAGAGAGGATGGTGACAATCTCCCTGTGTCTGTGGAGAGGACGGTGACACCGTCCCTATGTCTGGGGAGAGAGGATGGTGACAGTGCCTGCGTCTGAAGAGACAGGATGGTGACAGTCTCCCTGTGTCTGAAGGGAGAGGATAGTGACAGTGTCCCTGTGTCTGGTAAGTGGACGGTGACAGTGTCCCTGTGTCTGAAGGTAGAGGATGGTGACAGTCTCCCTGTGTCTGAAGAGAGAAGATAGTGACAGCTTTCCTGTGACTGGGGAGAGGATGGTGACAGTTACCCTGTGTCTGAAGGGAGAGGACGGTGACAGTCTCCCCTGTGTCTGGGGAGAGGACAGTGACAGTCTCCCCTGTGTCTGCAGGTAGAGTATGGTGACAGTCTCCCTGTGTTTGAAGGTAGAGGATGGTGACAGTCTCCCTATGTCTGAAGTGAGAGGATGGTGTCAGTCTCCCTGTTTCTGGAGGTAGAGGATGGTGACAGTCTGCCCGTGTTTGGGGAGAGGATGGTGACAGTCTCCGTGTGTCTGGAGGTAGAGGATGGTGTCAGTCTCCCTGTGTCTGGAGGTAGAGGATGGTGACAGTCTCCCGGTGTCTGGAGGTAGAGGATGGTGACAGTCTCCCTGTGTCTGGAGGTAGAGGATGGTGACAGTCTCCCTGTGTCTGGGGAGAGGATGGTGACAGTCTCCCTGTGTCTCTGAGGAGAGGATGGTGACAGTCTCCTTGTCTGGGGAGAGAGGATGGTGTCAGTCTCCCGGTGTCTGGAGGGAGAGGACGGTGACAGTCTCCCCGGTGTCTGGGGAGAGGACGGTGACAGTCTCCCCCTGTGTCTGGAGGTAGAGAGATGGTGACAGTAGAGGATGATGACAGTCTCCCTGTGTCTCTGAGGAGAGGATGGTGACAGTCTCCTTGTCTGGGGAGAGAGGATGGTGTCAGTCTCCCGGTGTCTGGAGGGAGAGGACGGTGACAGTCTCCCTGTGTCTGGGGAGAGGACGGTGACAGTCTCCCTGTGTCTGGAGGGAGAGGATGGTGACAGTCTCCCTGTGTCTCTGAGGAGAGGATGGTGTCAGTCTCCTTGTCTGGGGAGAGAGGATGGTGACAGTCTCCTTGTCTGGGGAGAGAGGTGTGGGAAGATCACTGACAGGTAGGGCTGAGCGAATATTTATCAGCCTTAATAAGCAGTTTGTTCGGTTTAGTCATGTTTTTTTAATATTCTAAAAGAAGGCATCACAATGACCCCAACCAACACTGTAACTAATTGAGTTGAAATGTTTGCCATTTACTCAATAGTTGTGACACGGAAAAGAGTCGGGCTTCTGTCTTTTTGGACAGGATATGACCATGTGTAGCAGGTTCAAATCAATCTCAATAAATTCTTTCTGGTGTGGCTTCATCTGAGGCCCTGGGTCTTGATTTAGCGCTAAGATAGTCGTAAGTTAATGTTAATGTATGGCACTTCTATCCTAGCGCTAAGAGAGCTTCGAAAATCTAGGCCCTGGTCACTTCGTGTGATGTGGGCCTGACTTGTCTCCAGGATTAAGTCACCTGGTCCAGGTCCAGCTCTTGAATGATCTATGACGGGACTGAATCCCAAGGCCTGCATTAATTGTATACCTGGCTTCTCAAAAGGATATGACTTATTGACATCTTTCAACATGGAGTATGTATATGGTTGTCACAGTCAGCGGGGAAGTATGGTGACAGTCTCCCTGTGTCTGAAGAGAGGACGGTAACAGTCTCCTGTGTCTGAGGAGAGAGGACGGTGACAGTCTCCGTGTGTCTGAAGAGAGGGGATGGTGTCAGCCTCCCTGTGTCTGAAGGGAGAGGATGGTGACAGTGTCCCTGTGTCTGAAGAGAGAGAACGGTGACAATCTCCCTGTGTCTGAAGAGAGAGGATGGTGACAATCTCCCTGTGTCAGTGGAGAGGACGGTGACAGTGTCCCTGTGTCTGTGGAGAGGATGGTGACAGTGTACCTGTGTCTGAAGAGACAGGATGGTGACAGTCTCCCTGTGTCTGAAGGGAGAGGATGGTGACAGTCTCCGTGTGTCTGAAGGGGAGGAGACAGGTGACAGTCTCCCTGTGTCTGAAGGGAGAGGATGGTGACAGTCTCTCTGTGTCTGAAGGGAGAGGATGGTGACAGTCTCCGTGTGTCTGAAGGGAGAGGACGGTGACAGTCTCCGTGTGTCTGAAGAGAGGGCATGGTGACAGTCTCCGTGTGTCTGAAGAGAGAGGATAGTGACAGTCTCCCTGTGTCTGGAGGTAGAGTATGGTGACAGTCTCCCTGTGTCTGGAGGTAGAGTATGGTGACAGTCTCCCTGTGTCTGGAGGTAGAGGATGGTGACAATCTCCCTGTGTCTGAAGAGAGAGGATGGTGACAGTCCTGGCTTCTCAAAGGATATGACTCATTGACATCTTTCAACATGGAGGATGTATATGCTTGTCACAGTCAGCGGGGGGAAGTATGGTGACAGTCTCCCTGTGTCTGAAGAGAGAGGACGGTGACAGTCTCCCTGGTCCAGGTCCAGCTCTTGAATGATCTATGACAGGACTGAATCCCAAGGCCTGCATTAATTGTAAACCTGGCTTCTCAAATGGAAATGACTTATTGACATCTTTCAACATGGAGGATGTATATTGTTGTCACAGTCAGCGGGGAAGTATGGTGACAGTCTCCCTGTCATCACAAATACAGTTGATAAATATAGTTGGTTTTGCAAGTATGATGAATAACAAAGGGCACGTCATTACATGATGTTCAGATTTCTCAGGTATTTTGAGTTAAAGAAATAGATTTAAAAATGTCTAAAATTCCAACAGACCTTTGTACTGTACCATCCAAAATGAGAAGCAGTATGCACAAGACGTGGAAGCTTTAGGTGCTTTTGTATTCATACACTACATCGACTTGTGGTGTTGTAATGAATTGGTAATGCATTCTCATTTAAAATATGTTCAGTGAGTTGTCAATTTACATTTAGCATGGATGTTGGAAATCATTGCTAGTTTCAAGTAGCCAAACCTACATTAAATCTTCACTGCAAATGAGGTGACCATATTCTTATGATTCGATATGTGCAGTGTCTACCAATTGTCTGCACTTCCATGTAACCCTGCTGCCAAATGAATACACTGACAAAAAAAGTTGATAGAATGAACCTGTGGGAACCTGTTTTATACATGTTACTTGCTTTCCCTGTATGCTGGTTAGTCAGAACTGAAGAACTGAACTTGGTGCAAGCCTCACTGTAGGACCAACATGTTGCTAATCATTCAGTTTTGAAATGTGTTTCAGTTTATTTGACCACATTACTATAGTAGTTTATAATACAACGTTCGAATAAGGGAACGGCTTTTAGCATTTGTTTTTGTCAATCAAAAAAACCCAAAACCTTTGGCAGCTCCTTTGATTGTATCATGATCACGGGATTATGTGACCCCTCTTTGAACATGGCTGACATATTGTCAATGTCATCTTGTGCCCATGTCTACTGAGCTTGGGCTCAGACTAGTGACTAAGTCAGATTGTCATATGATTTTTGCCATATGACATGTATAAGTTATGATTTTTTTTACTTTGTAAAACCAAGTGTTTCTGGGGCTGCTACCTTTTCTACTGAGATTACGACAAAGGCCATTAAGCTGTAACTTTACTGGAAAGATCCCAACTGGGGTATTTCTACAAACTGAACAGAATTTAGTATTTTAGAAAGATGCAGAATCTTGTAGTGTTCTGTTTAACTCACCATGACATAGTTGTTCCCATGTCCTGTACCTCACAGTCTCATTTCCAGTGTAACTCACCATGACATAGTTGTTCCTATGTCCTGTACCTTACAATCTCATTTCCAGTGTAACTCACCATGACAGAGTTGTTCCCATGTCCTGTGCCTCACAGTCTCATTTCCAGTGTAACTCACCATGACATAGTTGTTCCCATGTCCTGTACCTCACAGTCTCATTTCCAGTGTAACTCACCATGACATAGTTGTTCCTATGTCCTGTACCTCACAGTCTCATTTCCAGTGTAACTCACCATGACATAGTTGTTCCTATGTCCTGTACCTCACAGTCTCATTTCAGTGTAACTCACCATGACATAGTTGTTCCCATGTCCTCTACCTCACAGTCTCATTTCCAGTGTAACTCACCATGACATAGTTGTTCCCATGTCCTGTACCTCACAATCTCATTTCCAGTGTAACTCACCATGACATAGTTGTTCCCATGTCCTGTACCTCACAGTCTCATTTCCAGTGTAACTCACCATGACATAGTTGTTCCCATGTCCTCTACCTCACAGTCTCATTTCCAGTGTAACTCACCATGACATAGTTGTTCCCATGTCCTGTACCTCACAGTCTCATTTCCAGTGTAACTCACCATGACATAGTTGTTCCAATGTCCTGTACCTCACAGTCTCATTTCCAGTGTAACTCACCATGACATAGTTGTTCCCATGTCCTGTACCTCACAGTCTCATTTCCAGTGTAACTCACCATGACATAGTTGTTCCCACGTCCTCTACCTCACAGTCTCATTTCCAGTGTAACTCACCATGACATAGTTGTTCCCATGTCCTGTACCTCACAGTCTCATTTCCAGTGTAACTCACCATGACATAGTTGTTCCCATGTCCTGTACCTTACAATCTCATTTCCAGTGTAACTCACCATGACATAGTTGTTCCCATGTCCTGTACCTCACAGTCTCATTTCCAGTGTAACTCACCATGACATAGTTGTTCCCATGTCCGGTACCTCACAGTCTCATTTCCAGTGTAACTCACCATGACATAGTTGTTCCCATGTCCTGTACCTCACAATCTCATTTCCAGTGTAACTCACCATGACATAGTTGTTCCCATGTCCGGTACCTCACAGTCTCATTTCCAGTGTAGCTCACCCTGACATAGTTGTTCCCATGTCCTGTACCTCACAATCTCATTTCCAGTGTAACTCACCATGACATAGTTGTTCCCATGTCCTGTACCTCACAATCTCATTTCCAGTGTAACTCACCATGACATAGTTGTTCCCATGTCCTGTACCTCACAGTCTCATTTCCAGTGTAACTCACCATGACATAGTTGTTCCCATGTCCTGTACCTCACAGTCTCATTTCCAGTGTAACTCACCATGACATAGTTGTTCCCATGTCCTGTACCTCACAATCTCATTTCCGGTTTTAACTCACCATGACATAGTTGTTCCCACGTCCTCTACCTCACAGTCTCATTTCCAGTGTAACTCACCATGACATAGTTGTTCCCATGTCCTGTACCTCACAATCTCATTTCCAGTGTAACTCACCATGACATAGTTGTTCCCATGTCCTGTACCTCACAGTCTCATTTTCAGTGTAGCTCACCATGACATAGTTGTTCCCATGTCCTGTACCTCACAATCTCATTTCCAGTGTAACTCACCATGACATAGTTGTTCCCACTCACTCACTCTATCAAAGACTGGATTTGTCAAGGCCGATATATTGTTGCACTTGGATGGAGATACAAAGCCACCTACTGACAACAGGGTATCATAGATGAAACATAAATCTTCCTGAATATTGAATCCTTAATAAATGTCCAATTCCCTCACTTACTCACAATATCCACCCCTGGTTTGTCAAAGCTAGAGAATCGTTATATTTTTACTCCTTGGTGTAAATGAAATGTCACTTACTGACAAAATGGCATCTCATCAATCTTACTGAAGACAGACCCCTTATTTAGCGGACAGCTCACTCACTCACTCACTCACTTTATCAACCACTCACTCATTCGCACACTCACTCACTCATTCATTCACTGTATCAAAGACTGGTTTGTCAAAGCCTATATTATTGCACTTTAATGGAGATACAAGGCTATCTACTGACAACAGGGTATTGTGTAATAGGCATCCGCTTTAATCATGCTATTCTGACAAATCAAACTGATAAGCAATAAATAGATGATGCTATCCGAGACTTCCTTGTATGTGTAATTTTTGTTGTAGTGGGAAATTTAGAGCGTTCGGGTCTTATACCTATACGAATAAGCAAGCATCCAATATTTAGATGTTAAAACACAACGAAATGTATTTACTCAACTTCAAAGTGAAGGGGATAAGCGTTTGCTGTAATATATGAACACATCTGATGTACCAGCAGCACATATACCTCAAGTTTGGATGCTCTTTAACAACGGGTCCACACTCTCCAAACTATCTGTAAAGAGACATTTTCGGCCATTTTGTCCATATTTGATCAATCGTGGTTTTGAACCCCAAACAGGCCCCATGTTGTAAGTGTCTCTGCGCATGCTGCAATGCATGAATGCTTATGATATTTGTGCCACGTCAGGTGAGGTGGTGCCAGGTGGTACCAGGACATGTTCCACAAGTTGCAAACTACATACAGCATCACTACATACCAGCATCACTACATATCATCATCACTATATACCATCATAACTACATATCAGTAGATAACGTCGTCACTTCATACCGTCATCACTACACGTCGTCATCACTATATAAAATCATCACTACATACCATCATCACTACATACCATCATCACTGCATACCATAATCACTACATACCATCATCACTACATAAGATCATCACTACATACCCTCATCACTACATACCCTCATCACTACATACCATCATCACTACATACCGTCATCACTACATACCAGGATAACTATATACCATCATCACTACATACCATAATCACTGCATACCATAATCCATACATACCATCATCACTACATAAGATCATCACTACATACCCTCATCACGACATACCATCATCACTACATACCATCATCACTACATACCATAATCACTACATACCATCATCACTACATACCATAATCACTACATACCATCATAACTACATACCATCATCACTAAATACCAGCATCACTACATGTTATCATCTATACAAACTATCATCACTAGATACCATCATTAGTACATACCAGCATGACTACGTACGATCATCGCTTCAAACCAGCATCACTACACACCATGATCACATCACACTACAAAACGTCATTACTACATAACATCATCACTACATACAGCATCACTACATACCTGTATCACTACATACTATCATCACTATATACCATCATAACAACTCATCAGTAGATTACATCATCACTACATACCGTCATCACTACATATCATCATCACTGCATACCATCATCACTACATGCCACCATGACAACATGCCATCGTCACTACTTACCATCATCACTACATACCATTATCACTACTTACCATCATCACTACATGCCATCATCACTACATACCATCATCACTACATACTGTCATCACCTCATGCCATCATCACTACAAACCATCATCACTACATGCCAAGATCATTCCATACCGTCATCACTACATCCCATCACCACTACATACCATCATCACTACATACCATCATCACTACATACCATCCGCACAACATGCCATAATCATTCCATACCGTCATCACTACATGCCATCATCACTACATACCATCAGCACTACATACCATCATCACTACATACGATCACTAAATACCATCATTCCTACATAGCATCATCACTACATGCCATCATCACTACATACCTTCATCACTTCATGCAATCGTCACTGCATACCGTCATCACTACATGTTATCATCAATACAAACTATCATCTCTACATAACGTCATTTCTACTTACCATTTCTACGGTTGCGGGCTGCCAATCTCCAATCTCGACGTCCATATCGTGGGCCAATATTGACGCCGTTTCATCAACGTCAACGTCTGCTGTGGGCCCAACGTCACCTCCGATGGACCCAGAGAGACTGGAATCGAGTCGTCCTTGGCGATGAATCCAGGTTTACCCTCAGATTTGCGGACGGCAGGCATAGAGTCATCACTACATAACAGCATTACTACATAGCAGCATCACTATAGTGAGTGAGTGAGTGAGTTAAGATTTTTAGTCACATCGGCAATATTTCAGCCATATCGTGACTAAAGCAAGTTATAAATATATCAACAATTTAAGTGAAATTATAAAATTCTGCCAACAAAGGACAGTAAAATAACTAGATTATCACAGATATATATGTAAAACTAGTAATTGAATCTAAAACATTTTAACTATGGGGGACAACACAACATAAAAATGGGCTATAGATCGCTAACAACTGAAGGTAGATCACCATACTAGGGACCATGGGGACTTACAGTACATTTGCTTCCTGCATGGACCCTAGCTTGATTTACACCATCCCTTCAGTCGTCAGCAAGTTTTGACAAATTAGCCATAAGTTAAAATAGCACATATTCTACGATTAAAACTCATGGTATATTTAAATTTAGTTTGAATGTGTTGGGACTTACGTACCCCTACAGGAGGACAATAATTTTACAGTGCTTCAACCCCCTGTGAGGATACAGCCACTAACAATCTCAGCTGTTCAATTAAAAGCATCACTATAAAACATGATCATTACATACCATCATCACTACATACCGTCATCACTACACACCGTCATCACTACATACCATCATCACCACATTCTGTCATCACTACATAGCTTCATCACTGTACACCGTCATCACTTAATACCATCATCACTACATACCATCTTCACTATACAATCATCATTACATACCGTCATCACTACATACCATCATCACCACATACCATCATCACTACATACCATCATCACTACATACCATCATCACTACTTACCATCATCACTACATACCAGCATCACTAAGTATCGTCATCACTACATGTTATCATTTATGCAAACTATCATCAGTAGATAACATCATTACTACATACCAGCATCACGGCACGCTCACGTGGAATGTTCCAGGCTTCAATTCCGCTGCCAACTGCGCAGTGGCAGTAACCATGATATTTATAACCAGGATCACAATGTATCTGATTCCTTCTATGACAAGCATTTTAAATCCATGTTAAATTAAGTTTCGTACACTCCCTATCACTGTACATATGAGGTTATGCATGGCATATCATGCATGTGTCCGATGTAGAAACGTATCGTACACTCCCTATCACTGTACATAGGAGGTTATTCATGGCATGTTTCCGATGTAGAAAAGTATCCTACACTCCCTATCACTGTACATATGAGGCTATGCATGGCGTGTCCGATGTAGAAACGTATCGTACACTCCCTATCACTGTACATAGGAGGTTATTCATGGCATGTTTCCGATGTAGAAAAGTATCCTACACTCTCTATCACTGTACATGTGAGGTTATGCATGGCATGTTCTCCATGTAGTAGGTTTAAACTTGCTATTACACAAATAAGCAATACCCTGAATGATTATGTAAATGTTGTAAAGACAGGGAAGATCTTGTAATGAAGCTCATTTCCCTATGCTGCTTGAATGCGAGCGTTACTTAACACTAAGAAATATGTATCTTCAACAATAAATCAAGTTCCACACCATTTATCGAACTATTTCACCGAAACTTTGATGCAGTATATAACATTTATCTATACTACCCATCAAAAGTTTAGACTCACTTAAAGTCACTCACTATATGTTATGTATATATATGTAGTTACATCGAAGATGCATTTCTCCACTACCTTGGGGGAACCAACTGTAAATCTCATGCAGATGAACTTCACGAGGATCATGCATCAAATTACTTAAAAGCATGTGCCAATATCGTGCATGTGAACAGCTGTGTTTTGGTGTAAAGATTTGTTAAGAATTCCCCAATTTTCACTGAGTTTCATGATTTATTGAACTCATCACAATAATCTTTTCAATGTTACGAATTTGCTTTACAACAAATCAGTTCGTGTGTAAACAGTACATATAAACAGTATGGAATATTTTGCAAAATCTAGTTTAGAACAATTGACTGAAGTAAAGGCTACATTTACACTAGTGAATCTAAACTTTTGATGGGTAGTATATATTTATATAAAGTCCATCAGCCAAGGAAAAAGAAATCAATCATTTCACTGGCATACGTGATTCATGTAATCACTGATTTATTTTACTAAATAAACTGTCTGTATACCCTCGTAATTACATAACATGCAATCGCTACAGGCCATTATCACTAGATACAGTCATCACAAGTTACCATATACCAAACATATAATCATCACAGGCTACCATCAACACAACATATAATCATCACAAGCTATAATCAAGACAACATATTATCATCACAAACTACAATCAACACAACATATACTCATCATCGCTATCATAAACACAACATATAATCATCACAAACTACAATCAACACAACATATAATCATCACAAACTACCATCAATACATCATATAACCATCACAAGCTACCATCAGCACAACATATAATCATCAAAAGTTACCATCAACACAACATATAATCATCACAAACTTCAATCAACACAACATGTAATCATCACAAGTTACCATCAACACAACATATAATCATCACAAGCTACCATCAACACAACATATAATCATCAAAAGCTACCATCAACACAACATATAATCATCACAAGCTACCATCAACACAACATATAATCATCACAAGTTACCATCAACACAACATATAATCACCACAAGCTACCATCAACACAACATATAATCATCACAAGTTACCATCAACACAACATATAATCATCACAAGCTACCATCAACACAACATATAATCATCAAAAGCTACCATCATCACAACACATAATCATCACAAGCTACATTAAAACACAACATGTAATCATCACAAGTTACCAATCGACACAACATATAATTATCACAAACTACAATCAACATGTAGCCGTGTGATATTTCATTCTGCTTAAACAGAAAGTGTAGTATTTTGTACATAGTCATATGTCAGTTCATATTTTAATTTATAAAAAAAACATAAAATAAATAAACCAAACACAAACTACCTTTTTATAAAATATTAAAATTACCTGAAGTGCCATGTGGGTGCTGTAATAGCAGTCATGTCATGTCATGTCATTGTCTGGTCTTGATTGTTTACTAACACTGGTCACCATCTCGGTTCCTCGGGTCTTCCAATTTTCACCCTCTTCTTTTTCTGAATTGGGAATCATCCCAATTCACTTCAATTCTTCTTCTCTATAAGTAGACTCACCTTATTGCCACTTACCTGCCACTGATTGGTTTCTTATGCCAAACAATTCTCTTCTTGGTTGTGATTGGCCCTTTTGGTTTGCCATAGTTTTCTTGTTGCTCACCTGTAGATTGTTCCTCAGTGTGTGTACCTGTCCCTCACACAACATTTAATTATCACAAACTACAATCAACACAACATATAATCATCACAAGCTACCATCAACAAAACATTTAATTATCACAAACTACAATCAACACAACATATAATCATCACAAGCTACCATCAACACAACATATAATCATCACAAGCTACCATCAACACAACATTTAATTATCACTACAGGCCTGAATCACTATATATCATCACTACATACATACCAACATCAGTTATATCATCACAACATGCAAGGCCAAAACTATCGTGCTCCGATAAAAGCACTGTGCTACGATGGTATTTCTTAATTTGGCATCTTTACAGAAAGTGCGCCCGAAGAAAATACAGTCTGATATCGGAACGACATAAGTATATATGAATTGGGTTTGTGTGCTTATGCATAAGGTTATAGGCTCAACCTTAAAAATGACTCGCAATAAATGTTGAAAATGGATTTTCTACTATGACGTCAAACGACGACAGAGAGGTCATACACGTATAATGATAAGGGGGCATAACTTCGTTATGCTTAACACTAGGTCAATGTAACTCAGATCACTTGGAGAAAACTTGTTGTAATGAAATTACTGAAAAGATTAAACATATGTTGTTAACACTGACGTCATTGCTTGTAACATCTAAAACAACATTGGTATGCTGATTAGTATATATCTCACCGAATTTCCATTAATTGTATAAAATGTCTTGGCTTCTATGTCAGAATTTAACACTCTTTAGATCAAACATTAAATGACAGATTTTAGCATTTAAATGGTGTGCTGAACATATCAACAATTAGACGGTTTAACTGTGTATCGTATTGTGTGCAACACGCGCACATGTTTAGCATCAATTTAACAAAAATAAACAATATTATTTCACAACACCCAAATATTTTTAGTTTTTTTTTGTTTCTTTTTTAATCTTTTCATTTATTTCAATTCAGTAGGTGTACTTTCAACATATGAGTAACAGCTTTAGCTTTTTTATACATAGCATCTATACATTGTTAGTTAGGATACTGTACTGAAGCGTGCGTGAAATAAGCATGTATGATAAAAAAACCCATTAAGACATGAGACAACTACATTAAGACCTGAGACAACGGTTTGCACAGCGGTTTGCACCGACTGCAGCTACAGTCTGTAAATGAGCCAGCGCGGAACAGTGGCCCATGTGTATTTCAGACCGATACTACAGTGACCATTGAGTCTGTCCGTCTGTTTGTCTTTTACAGGGGCGGTTGGGTAGCCTAGTGGTTATAGCGTTCGTTCGTCAACTTCAGGTAAGTTTCAACCTACAGACTCACATGTCTGTCAACTTTAGTTATTGTTAGTAAGTTTACATTTCAACCTCAAGACTGACATGTCAACCTAAAGTATTGTTAAACAGGTCGATATGCTAGTCACAGTTAGTGTTAAACTCTAACCATATCTCTCATCTTACAATTACAGATAAGTGTAAATATCGAATCCGATCCCACGAAAAGAGAATCATGGCACGACTAAGTGACGCAACTCTACAACGCATGAAGACGACGCCTGATACAATTCGGTCTGCCGTGGCTGAAGCTCAAGGTGAGACAACCCGCCGTTTGCCCACACAAATATGTAAGAACGTGCAGCTTGGCGCATTTGATCTGTTATGCAGATTGTAAGAACTACGTGAGTGCACAACAACATGTTTTTGTTGAAACGCAGTAGGTATTTATCTCGCCTGACCTTGAAAAGATGTAGGTTTGCTACGAAGCTCAGAATACAGTACAAGCTTTAAAGGCACCCAGTCTGGTGTTTTCCGTTGCTCCTGAATTTCCTGAAGAAAACGTAAGTTATGATTCGAGTGAATATTCTATGTGTGTGGGTAATACTTTGCGTTAGATGAGTGAGTTGTGAGAACGACAGACGTAAGTGATTAAAGCTGTGGTTTTTGTAAGTGAGCAAACCTGTGTCTTGAGTGAGTGAGGAAAACTGTGATTTTTGTAAGTGAGCAAACTTGTGTGGTAAATAAGTGAGGAATGCTGTGGTTTTTGTAAGTGAGCAAACTTGTGTCTTAAGTTAGGGAGTAAAACTGTGATTAAAGTAAGTGAGAAAACCTGTGTCTTGAGTGAGTGAGTAATACTGAGGTTAAATAAAGTGAGCAAACCTGTGTCTTGAGTGAGTGAGTTGTACTGTGATTAAAAAAAGTGAGCAAACCTGTGTCTTGAGTGGGTGAGTCATACTGTGATTTCAGTAAGGAGTAACCTGTGTCTTTAGTGAGTGAGTAATACTGTGTTTAAATAAAGTGAGCAAACCTTTGTCTTGTGTGGGTGAGTCACACTGTGATTTCAGTAAGGAGTAAACCTGTGTCGTAAGCTAGTGACAAATGCTGTTATTTAAGTAAGTGAGCAAACCTGTGCCTTGATTGAGCGAGCAAGGTGAATTAAGTAAGTGAGTAATACTCTGAAATAACTAACTGAGTAATACTGTGATTTAAGTAAGTGAGTAAACCTGTGTCGTACGTAAGTGAGTCATGCTGTTA
Source organism: Haliotis rubra (assembly GCF_003918875.1). Lineage (NCBI taxonomy): Eukaryota > Metazoa > Mollusca > Gastropoda > Lepetellida > Haliotidae > Haliotis > Haliotis rubra. Next base: position 52,025 of record NW_025765650.1, read on the forward strand.
TTTAGTTAGCAAACCTGTGTCTTGAGTGAATGAGTAATACTGTGATTAAAGAAAGTCAGCAAACCTGTGTCTTGAGTGAGTGAGTAATACTGTGATTAAATAAAGTGAGCAAACCTGTGTCTTGAGTGAATGAGTAATACTGTGATTAAAGAAAGTCAGCAAACCTGTGTCTTGAGTGAGTGAGTAATACTGTGATTAAATAAAGTGAGCAAACCTGTGTCTTGAGTGAATGAGTAATACTGTGATTAAAGAAAGTCAGCAAACCTGTGTCTTGAGTGAGTGAGTAATACTGTCATTAAAGAAAGTGAGCAAACCTGTGTCTTGAGTGAATTAGTAATACTGTGATTTAAGAAAGTCAGCAAACCTGTGTCTTGAGTGAGTGAGTAATACTGTGATTAAAGAAAGTCAACAAACCTGTGTCTTGAGTGAGTGAGTAATACTGTGATTAAAGAAAGTGAGCAAACCTGTGTCGACTGCCTACACTCAACCATGTCAGCTCCACCATACCGACCTTCACTGATCATCAGATCAACTGCCTACACTCAACCATGTTAGTTCCACCATACCGACCTTCACTGATCATCAGATCAACTGCCTACACTCAACCATGTCAGTTTAACAAAACCGTTGTTCACTGATCTTTAGTGATGTATTGCCCCCACCACCTCCCAGTCCTACTGTCAGCGGTGTGGGCCGTTTTGGGGTAATGAGTATCAAGTGTCACCAAATCTATTTTGAAAGCAAGCAGGGATACCAGCTGAGAGTAGGACATCCCTATGGCTGGACAACTGGATCTCACAAAAATTCCAAAGTTGCTTATATTCTCCAAAATCCAAAGGTTCTGTCTGCACCATATCTGTGGAAGTTTAATTACAAAATTAAACGAGACTTACCTGTAAAGTGAAGTTTGAGTGTAATTCCATGAACCATCTTCCTGACTTAGGGGTTACGTGAGAGAGAGACGCGCATGCGCACTAGTCAGTCTTGAGCAAAAATTTTTCATCTTACCAGGGAGACTCTATAAGGGGGAGTGGTCACTCCTCGGAAAGCTCCTAAGCTATGCCTCGGCTCGTCACGTGACCAGTGCAGCCAATATGGCGGCAGCGTAGTTTTTAAGATTGAGCCCGGTATATATTCAACAGCTGATTACATACGCTGAGTGTTGTGACAACTGAAAACCTACACGTAGAAGATAAGTTACCTATTCTGTCACTTCATTTTAAGTCAAATACTTGTTATTAGTGTCAGTATAAGTACAGTAGCTTTGTAGTAAAGTTTCAAGTGGGCATGTTGTAGCTCACTGGCTTCAATTCTCAGTACACAGCAAAGAAAGACTAAATTATATCGCTAAAAACTTCTTTCACATATTCGTTTAATTTTTAGAAGGGAAATATACCTTTAGTTAAAAGGTGTTTGCAAGTAATAGTGATATTTTATAACTAAAAAAAAATTGTTAGGGTGTATTTGAGGTGTGTGAAAAATATGACATATCGCCGATCTGCCATTGAAATACTACAGGGCGTTGTTTGAGTGTTTCTAGTTAGTGTTCAAAAACATCTTTCACATACACCTTCAATTTTTATGAGGGGAAAATACCATCAGGAGAAAGGTGTTTGCAAGTAATAGTGATAGTTTTATAATTTAAAAAAAATTGTTAGTGTGTATCTGAGGTGTGTAAAAAATATGACATATCGCCGATCTGCCATTGAAATACTACAGGGCGTTGTTTGAGTGTTTCTAGTTAGTGTTCAAAGACATCTTTCACATACACCTTCAATTTTTATGAGGGGAAAATACCATCAGGTGAAAGGTGTTTGCAAGTAATAGTAATAGTTTTATAATTTTAAAAAAATTGTTAGTGTGTATTTGAGGTGTGTGAAAAATATGACATATCGCCGATCTGCCATTGAAATACTACAGGGCGTTGTTTGAGTGTTTCTAGTTATTGTTCTAAAACATCTTTCACATACACCTTTAATTTTTATGAGGGGAATATACCATCAGGTGAAAGTTTTTTGCAAGTAATAGTGATAGTTTTATTTATTTTTTTTGTTAGTGTGTATTTGAGGTGTGTGAAAAATATGACATATCGCCGATCTGTTCTGATACGCCATTGGTGCTTGTGATGCTTGAGTGTTATAGTTCTAAAACTTCTTTCTTTCTTGTTGATCTTATTATTTGACAAAACTGGAAAGGTGTTTGCAAGGCTTTGTGATAGTTCTAAACTTTCTGTTCTTGAGGGGTCTGTGACAGTGTCAGTTAACATTCTGTCAATGCCCATGTCATTCCACACATGCAATAAGATATCTGAATTAGTTACTAATGTAAAAAAATGTCTCAAAGTAGATTTTTTTATAAAAAGGACAGCTGATGTTAACATGTGTTCTACCAGGGATACTCTACAGAGTCTCCCTGGTTCTACCGATAGTTTTGCGTTCTTTAACATGTTTTGGGAGGGATGGCCGTGGTGTATCATTTATTCTTTCATTCATTCACATATGTTCTTTTTCTTAATTTCTTTCATTCATTCACATAAAATTCTTGCTCTTAATTAATTCAGTCATTCATTGTAAAATTCCGACCTATACAATACACTGGCTGAAGTACTGTTAAACGCAGCCGAAGTTGCGCTGGGACCGAACCAAGTCACTGTGTGCGTTGGAGCATGACGAGGCACACGTTAATTAGTACAAATGGTAAAGAAAGCAAGCGAGTGACCTATCCCTGTTGTAGAGTATCCCTGATCTTACCAATTGTTCGAGAGTAAGGGAGGGTGGGCACGTAACCCCTAAGTCAGGGAAGATGGTTCATGGAATTACACTCAAACTTCACCTTACAGGTAAGTCTCGTTTAATTTTGTAATTCCATATCACCATCCTTCCTTAGGGGTCACGTGAGAGCTTCAGAGTAGAGGAAACATTTTTCATTCCACGAATAAGACAGAATATCAAACAATATGGATGACTTAAGAATTGGTTTATAGAAACGTATAGAATACAAAACAGGTACAATGCGTAAATGATGATATAAAACAGTTAGCGTTTAACTGCTGCTAACACAGAGTCACACACTCTTGTGTCTACGGTTAGCGGGAGATCGTAATGTCTCCGGAATGTCGACTCCTGAGTCCATCCCGCTGTGCGGAGAATCGTATGCAGCGGCACCTTTGATCTGCACGCTGAGCTGCTCACTGCAGCACGTACACTGTGGGGTTTGAAAATACCCACATCCACACCGGCTCCAGCAAGTGTCAGTTTCACCCACCTACTAATAGTGTCTTTAGTCACTGGTTTGTGGGGTCTCTGCAGTCCTAAGAACAGTTTGTTCTCATTTCCTCTAAGCGTTCTGGTACAATTTAAATATGCACGGGCTGTTGTCACAATGCACAGTCTGTCATCTTATGGGTAGGCTGAGAAAACTAGTTCCCCAACATGAAAACCTCTTCTTGATTGTTTTACAAGATCTCCTATTCTAATAACAAGATGTTGATCTCTAAATTCTACATTGTCTACATGTAACAAATGGACAGACTGGATTCTCTGGCCAGAAAGCAAACATAATAAAACTGCGAATTTGAAAGTAAGCTTTTTAAGAGATAAAGTATCAGTATTTCCATATTCTGCTGGTGAGGTGAGTACTTTACTAACATCCCACGTAACAGAATATTTTGGGAGGGCTGGGCGTAATTGAAACACCCCTTTCACGAATCTCTTAACTAGAGAGTGATGAAACACCCCTTTCATGAATCTCTTAACTAGAGAGTGATTCCCTACTGGCATATTTTCAACAGTTATGATGGCAGAGAGAACCGATCTGGCTGTGTTCAGTGCACTATAACCTAATCCTCTGGGGTACAGTTCTCCAAGGAATTCCAGAACTTGGTTCAAAGATGGTAGAAGGGGATCAACATTCCCCCTGACACAAAACGACAACCACCTTTTGTGATAACTCCGATATTGTTTTTTGGTGTTGTCTCTCCATGATGCAAGCAAAACATTTGTAACTGTCTCTGAAAGGTTTCTTGTTTTGTAGCATTCCCTGATAATCTGAAAAGAGTTAGTTTCAATTTCCTCCTCAACGGATGCAGCAAGGTTGGTTCTGTTGGTGGATGTAGCAGTCGATTCCTCACAGGTAGAATCAGAGGATAGTCTACTGTTAGTCTCAGTAGCTTGGTAAACCACACTTGTGTTGGCCACATCGGAGCTATGAGTGTCACATCTGCTTTGTCCTGCTCGATCTTTTTCAGAATCAGTGGGATGATGCTGAAAGGAGGGAAACAACAATTGCTGTGAGAACTCCAGTTAACAGTAAAACAATCTACTGCTGAGGCACCGGGGTCAGGGCGCCATGAAACATAGTTATGAAGTTTATGATTAAGTCGAGAAGCACACAAATCACGTTGTATATCTGGGAACTTCTTTTTTAATCTCAATAAACACATCATCAGCAAGTGACCATTCTTTATCTTGCCAATTAGTATCACGTGACTCGCGATCAGCGACCGTATTTTCAGCTCCCGGGAGATATGCAGCAGAAACCCAACTGTTTCTCTCATAGGCCAGGAGCATTAGACATGACATTGGAAAAAAATAGTAGAAAGCTGATTTTTTCAGGAAAGCTTCAGAACATCATTGCCATGTACAAGATACAAAGTTCTGCAAATTCTACCTTGTGGCATTTTCAAAATGGCCGCCAATTTCAAGATGGCCGCCAAAATCATTAAAATGATTATGCAAACAGATATTTTGTAAATAATTATGCCATGTCATATATCAAATGAAAGCTCATCTTACAGGGATTCCAAATATATTGATATCATGCCTTGTGGCATTTTCAAAATGGCCGCCAATTTCAAAATGGCCACCATTGTCCTTAAAATAATCAAAATAATCTCACGAAAATATTTCTTTTTTAATTAACCATACCTTGTGATATATTAAAAGAAAGCCCTTCTCACAAGGAATCTAAACATATTACTTTTAACACCGCACATACATAAAACAATTAAATTTGGCATGATAACCACACATTTGGTGCTTGTGCTTTTGGTACCAGACGTCAAAATGGCTACTCATGGTTGGTTAATCAAGACAGCTGTGGTCACCCAATTGATGGTAATTCACTTGTACAATTATCAATATCATCATTTTTTTAGTTACTAAATTTTGAAACACACTGAAATCTTTGACTGATGTATCATAAGGTCTTTTTTGTCAATCACAACATCTCTTTCTTCAATACTGAGTACATTTTTCGCAGGTTGGCAATCCTCGACATCCAGTGCAAAGCAATGCACTCAATTCCTGCCCTTTGACAACTGCACCGTCTCCTGCACTCAGACTTGCATCCACAAGATATCATCTTCAAGATTTTCTCTGGAGCAATTGCTCTATCTGTCTCAATAGGAACAAGGACCCCATCCTTGATTTGCCATCCCCACTCTGTTGGTGAAAGCTCATTCCCTTGCCATTGCTGAACCGTATGGTACACACGGTAGCTGTGGAATTTAGTGGCTGATGAAGTTGGGGGGAGTGATTCCAGTTTGAAACCTGAAGAGGTTGCAGAGGCTCCATGAATGGACTTGAAGTACATGTTGTGGCGGTGTTCATCCAGTGATGTTGAATCCACAGCTCCATAGAGTTTAAGCATGAACATCTCTCCAACTTGTGCAATGCCATCATTTGAACTGCCAAATTGAAGGAAAACATCCAAGCAATCCCAATTGGACCTCTCCTGGAATAGAGCAAGAGCTTTCTTTTCCCCTGATTGTAGATGGCTGATGCTGTATCACAGCCTGTTATTGCATGAACAAACATCAGATGCTGTCATATATTGGGCATGGTTTTCTGTAAAGATCCATGTCATTTGTGGCTTGTGCAATCAACATTACCAACAGGTCCGTGTCGTTCCCCATGACAACAACAGGTGATTGGTTGTATCTGGCTTTGTTTATTGCAGTTGAAGCAATCAAGCAATCAGCATCAGCAGGCCTCTGTTGCACAGTTAAACCTTCTCTGGCAAGTCTTCCCTTCAATAATGTTGTGAATCGACCTTTGTTCTTCTTTTGCTCATAAAAGGTTTAGATGAAGTTGTTACTTTCAGGTCTGGCTCAAAAATGATTTGAGATGATATGTTCGGCTGAGCAGATTTTGTGGAACACGCACTGCCATGTCCATCACACACCACTGAAGATGCTGAACCGTAATGTTGAAGCAAAAAGGACACATAGCTGTCACATATCTGGCTGTATGTAGCATCCGTGGGCCAAGGCAAACTTTGTAGCAGGTGGCCACCGTCAATGACATAATGCGCTCCCTTTGGATGGTCTGGTCATTATGGACTTGGACTTGTGATTTCAGTTGATTAGCCAGAACTACATGCCTTTGTCAAACAAGGCAGGTGGTTGCTTGGCAAATTCATGAAGTAGGTACAACTTCATCTCTGACTTATCCTCTATCACACAGGTGACTCGCATGAATAGCAGCTCAGAGTTTATTTGGACTGGCTCTCCTCTGATTTTGATTTGATTCTTTTCCTCACTGATGCTTATCACCTTATCTTTGCGCTTCAACTTTATGTCAGCAAACATCTGACCTGTCACTGCTGAAGCTGCCTTCATTCCTGAAGAAACTGCTTTCCTATGCAGATGAGCGACTCATGCTCTTCATTGGAGAAAGGAGAATGATCTTTCAGCCAATGGAATAATGTTCCATAGTCCTTGTTGTCTCTCATGATGTTACATAAATGAAGGTCAACATGTTGCTCAGATGTTTGGCCATGCACTCCTGTGAGCATCACATATTGGTATGCACTGAGGCATTGTATGGACCCATTTGGCGAGAGTGCTGTCAGTTATACCATGACCACGAGCCATGCCACCACAGATCTTCAGCAGTCGCATCAGATCTTGCTCGATCACTTGGTCAGTGAAGTTGCCACTCCGAAATTTGTCAGTTCTACGGAGGGTGAAGTGCCCTTGTTCTGTGTAGGCCTTGAACTGATCTGGTGACATTATGTCCTTCGGGTTTTTCATTTCTTCCAGATACAGACGTGCAGATTTGGCAAGATGACCAGCAACATAGAATAAGGGAATCATCTTGCTGACAGACAGCAGATGTAGATTCCAGTATCCTGTATGCTCCGCGCGAATGTACTGTTGAATCAATGACACTTGTTCCTAATAGTCTATCCAAAGTCTACCTGTCCTGCTTTTTGATGAGACTTTGATGTCAGTCTTCAAATCATCAACGGTTTCAGCTAGCCGTAGGATATTGTCCAGGTTTTGAGAGTCAAGGGAGCCAATATCGCATTCGCCATGTATTCACAAACTGCCATGTATGGTACGAAGCTTTTCCACATTCAAAGAATGAAGAACATCTGTTGATTGCAGTAGGATGGACATGATAGCTGCAGATGACAGCAGATGACTTCGAAGTGCATGGGCATAAGCATGGCGTGTCAGCATGTGGATTACAGAATTAGGTGCATAAACAGTCGCCCAAAGATCTTCCAAGCCGCTTCCACCCATCACATATATAATTGAACCCATGCATGACATGAGTAAATGAAACCGTCCTAATTTTAGGACAACCCTGTTGAGCTGTGGATGTGCCGATTCCACAATTTCTGCTGCTTTAATGTAGAGGGGCTGGTCAAATGTTACTGGACAAATCCCAAGATGTTGGTTTTCAGCCATAGATCGTCCAAAGGCTTCGTCAAGCAAAGAATTGTCACAGCTGCTTTGGGTAGTTCAATTGGTCCAATCTTGACTGTAGGCCCGATGTAGAAGGTTTGTGGTATACCTTGACAGGGATCTTTGCACCCTCGGCTGCTACATCAGTTGATGTCATGATTTGAGTGGAGCGAGGTATAGATATCTGAATGGGCTCTTTCCTGACTTGCGACACACAAGCAATTCCACCTTAAACACGTACCAAAGCCAATGGTAGTGCGAACATTGATATCAGCATTGCCAAATATGAAATTGACCAGCTGACCCTCAATATCCAAACATTTGTTGCCTGAAAGAAGTGCATAATACAAGCGTTGGACCTCTGTATATTCGTCAGCGAAGGAAAAGCTTCTCAGGATATCAACCAATTCTCTGCTTTAATACTTGCGGTTAATGTAAGTGGATATATATTTGACGTCTGGTACCAAAAGAACAAGCATAAAATGTGTGGTTATCATGCCATAAGTAAATTTCTTATGTATGTGCGGTGTTAAAAGTAATATGTTTAGAATCCTTGTGAGAAGGGCTTTCTTTTAATATATCACAAGGTATGGTTAATTAAAAAGAAATATTTTCGAGAGATTATTTTGATTATTTTAAGGACAATGGTGGCCATTTTGAAATTGGCGGCCATTTTGAAAATGCCACAAGGCATGATATCAATATATTTGGAATCCCTGTAAGATGAGCTTTCATTTGATATATGACATGGCATAATTATTTACAAAATATCTGTTTGCATAATCATTTTAATGATTTTGGCGGCCATCTTGAAATTGGCGGCCATTTTGAAAATGCCACAAGGTAGAATTTGCAGAACTTTGTATCTTGTACATGGCAATGATGTTCTGAAGCTTTCCTGAAAAAATCAGCTTTCTACTATTTTTTTCCAATGTTACCTATTGTTTGTGTCTAATGCTCCTGGTCTATCAATACACCAATCCCAAAGTGACCTGACCTGCAAATAACAGTCCAGTTTGCTGCCCCCTTGTTTATTGATATAGGCTACGGCGGTAGTGTTGTCGATTAACACTCTTACGTGTGCATCTCTTAATGAGGCACAATAAGACTGGATAGTCAGCTTGGCGGCCCGAATCTCAAGGCAATTAATGTGTGACTTTTTCTCCAGCGCTGACCATCCTCCTCCCGTGGACTGGGCCCCCCAGGCACCACCCCAGCCTGTCAGGGAAGCGTCTGATGTGAGCACGACATCTGGGTCGGGAGTGTACACGGGTTTAGGCATGTTACCTAAGTTTTGTATCCACCAGCTGAGTTCCGAGAGAAAGACAGCAGGAACCTGCACAACTGCATTAAAATTGCCCTTGTTCACCGACAATAACGTGTTCTTTTCTATCTCCAACCGTTTATAATGCAGCACAGCGAACTTCATACCTGGTTCTGAGGCAACGAATTTACCAATCAAGGAGGCCAGTTCTCTAATAGGGACAGTGTTCTTTTTAGTCAATTCCACACAGCATTTTTTTATTTTCCCCGTTTTTTCCTCAGTCAAACTAACTGTCATATCTCGAGAATTCAGAACATATCCGAGGTACGTTATAACCTGCGTTGGAACAAGGCTTGACTTGCGAGGATGTATAGTAAAACCAAGGTAGTCAAAAAGCTGAATTGGAGCTGTGATATTTGCTTGACACAAAGAATACTATCATCAATATATCCTGATATCGTGTGGCCTTGTTTGTGCAATTCTCCGAACGGAACTTTCAACACTTTGGTAAATATTCTTGGGGCAGAGGTTAACCCATTAGCCAAGCATGTAAATTGAAAAAGCTGCCCGTCCCAATAAAACCTCATGAATTTCCTGTAATCTTTGGGCACTGGGATCGTGTAATATGCGTCTTTTAGATCCACGCTACCGAAGAAACAATCTGGCTTAATTAAATTTATGGCTGTTTTTATTGTGTCCATTTCAAATTTCACTTTGTCCACTTTCTTATTTAGCACTGTTAGGTCCAGAATAATACGGATACTTCCATCCTTTTTATCTCTGCTGAAAATGTTTGAGATAAATTGATCTACATACGGTTTAAATTTCACTTTGTCCCCTTTCTTATTTAGCACTGTTAGGTCCAGAATAATACGGATACCTCCATCCTTTTTATCTCTGCTGAAAATGTTTGAGATAAATTGACCTGCACACGGTTCTGCATGTTCACTCACACCTGTCATGGTCATATTGACAACCTGTTGGGTAATAGCCACGAGTTCATTTTCACTAAATTGAATCGGCCTTGGGGTTTGATCTTGTGAAGGTAGCTGGTCAAATTCAATTATATAACCATCACTGTCAGTATCCAAACAAATGTATCAGACGTTAGTTTTTTCCACTGGTAACAACAGGAAGCTGTATTACCAGCTTTAAAATTATCCGGTGTATGCGTTAAGGTGTTACAGAGATCTCTCACCTCTTTAGTTGGGGCAGAGATCTCTCACCTCTTTAGTTGGGGCAGATAGAGTGTACTCTACTGCTTTTTCTGTTGTTGGTCACCGCTTCTCCCTTTGAAGTTGTTCCGGCGGTTCTGACCTAAAAAAACGCCGATCTCGGTCGTTCCGGCCCTGATGCTGGTGAGTGTCACGTCTTACGTAACCGGGCTTTCCACCTCGGGTTTGTTTCCATGGTAACTGACCTGGCCTGTCTCCGCCACTGCTTAATTTGGCAGAGAGAGTTGGAGCTTCAGAAATGTCCTTTATCTGTTTAGCAAGATCATCGCCGAAAAGCTGGTCAGTGACAGGATTGGTATGTGCACACAGCTGTTTGTAAGCTCCTTTGAGCTCCGTCTTGAATGTGTCCTTCCTGTGATTTGTGAGTTCTACGAACACAGCTGATAAAAGGCGTAGAGAATCGCAAGACTTCTTCGCCAACGTTTTTAAATTGATCTGTTGCTTCTTATCTCTAGAAGCATTCATAACATCATCAGTCAGCTCCGGAATAGGACAAAAAGCCTTAGCCGAGAGGCTTTGAACATTTTGTAGCTTGGAATCTATGGACCTGGTTTGTGGTTTGACCTGATTCCACACTTCATTGTTCCCTCTCGGAACAGTCAGATTAGGGCAGTTTTCTGGCTTCTGATACTTATCCTTCGTCTGATTAAGAGCTTCGACATTCAGCTGCGATCTCAGCCCTTCATTTATAGTCCTTCCCAGAACCTCGTTCACTTTAGGACCAAATTTGTCATCATTGTTGAAATAAGCATTTAATTCGAAGATGACTGCGTCAACTTCATTCTCACTTTCTGCTTCATGATCACTTTGTAAAGTGTCAACTATGTCATCAAAGGGATCATTGTCCTCTGCGTCTGACATATCACTATCAGCAGTAAGTCGGCATCGCTTCTGCGAGTCGCACTCGCCACTGGCTTTACGCTTCAATGACCCGCCCTTTCCAAGACCACTCGGCCCAGCTTGTTTATCACTGACCTCTATGACAATGGAAGAAACCTGTTTCTTTTCGCCCCAATTTGAATGATTGTTTCCGTCAGAAACTTTATGGACTCTGCCTGTTGCTGCTGCGCAGCAAGGACTTTTGCTAGAGCATCGTCATTGGGAGAGGTGCTGCTGCTCTCTCTCTCCCGACTTGTTCCGTCTTGGTCAGTTCCAAGTATTGTCAGTACCACTAGGAGGTGCTGCTGCTCTCTCTCTCCCGACTTGTTCCGTCTTGGTCAGTTCCAAGTATTGTCAGTACCACTAGGAGGTGCTGCTGCTCTCTCTCCCCCGACTTGTTCCCTCTTGGTCAGCTCCAAGTATTGTCAGTACCACTAGGAGGTGCTGCTGCTCTCTCTCCCCCGACTTGTTCCCTCTTGGTCAGCTCCAAGTATTGTCAGTACCACTAGGAGGTGCTGCTGCTCTCTCCCCGACTTGTTCCCTCTTGGTCAGCTCCAAGTATTGTCAGTACCACTAGGAGGTGCTGCTGCTCTCTCTCTCCCGACTTGTTCCCTCTTGGTCAGCTCCAAGTATTGTCAGTACCACTAGGATTTTTGTCCTTCGTACGGGAAAGTTCCAGCACCGCTATATCCGTGACGCTGGGATACACATCCGAAATCCGTGAACAATGTAGAGACGACTTCAAACACACTATAAATATCCGTTTGTGAAAATAATCCGATGTTGAAAGAATCTTCTATTCGTTGGTTTCACATTAATTTTCGACTCGCTGTGCGCATGCGTAGAGCGTGTAAAAATATCCTCCGGTCATATCCGGTTTGGTCGTATTAGCGATATTGTAAACACGCTCTAAATAAATGCTGTATCAAAATTATTTACGCGTGACAACTGTTCATAGTTGAGTACATACATCAATTTGCCTATGCTTTTCAATGTTTGATGTCCTATTTTGGTGGCATTGCATCAGAGATGTGTTTTTTTACTTGTGAGAAGGGGATGTGCAGGAAGGACGGTGGACGGGTGGTGGTGAGATGTGTTTATACAAGAGCTTGTTAACAAACGTTTAGCTATTTATTAAACTGATTCCGGTCCCTTCCATTCATAAATGAATTGAGATTAGTTAAATTCGACATAAAACCATATATTTGTTTTGATTTTCGCTTCCTTTAGAGTGCGTTTACACTATCGGTAAAGCTTACGACCAAACCGGATATGGCCTCAGGATATTTTTACACGCTCTGCGCATGCGCACAACGAGTCTAAAATTAATGTGAAACCAACGAATAAAAACTTGTCAAGACAACTAGGAACACATTCGCTACTGACTAGTGCGCATGCGCATCTCTCTCACGTGACCCCTAAGGAAGGATGGTTCATGGAATTAAAGTTTGTTGGGCTGGAGCGGGATCGTCTAAGATGTCGAGACCTGAGGTCAATCCCCTTGGAACACAAACACCAGCGCACATACACATGCATACACACATGCATACAATCACTCAAGACTCAAACAATCCCATGTAGATCTAAACCAATCACTCAAGGCAAACAACGCTCGCCCTAAACAAGCACTGATTACAATCACTCAAGACTCAAGCAATCCCATGTAGATCTAAATCAATCCCTCAAGATTAACAACGCACCGTTTTTGCCCTAAACAAGCACTTAACACAATAACTTGCAGAAGCATTAATACACTAGCGTATACTTACATAAGTATTGATACACCAGCGTAGACTTACAAAAGTATTAATACACTAGCGTAGACTTACAAAAGTATTAATACACTAGCGTAGACTAACACAAGTATTAATACACTAGCGTAGAGGTACTCATGTATTAACACACTACCGTAGACTTACACATGTATTAATATACCAGTATAAACTTATGCAAGTATTAATACACTAGCGTAGACTTATACAGGTATTAATACACTAGCGTACACTTACACAAGTAATAAAACACTAGCGTAGATTTACACAGGAATTAATACACCAGAGCAGATTTACGCAGGTATTAATACACTGCGTAGACTTACACAGGTATAAATACACTAGCGTACACTTACACAAGTAATAATGCACTAGAGTAGATTTACACATGTATTAATACACGAGCGTAGACATACATAAGTATTAATACACTAGCGTAGACTAACACATGCATAAATACACTAGCGTAGACATACACATGTATTAATACAAAAGCGTAGACTAACACAAGTATTAATACACTGGCGAAGACTAACACAAGTATTAATACTGTAGCCTAGACTTACACAAGTTTTAATACACTAGCGTAGACTTACACAAGCATTAATACACTAGCGTAGACTTACACAAGTATTAATACACAAACGTAGACTTACACAAGTATTTATACACTAGTGTAGACTAACACAAGTATTTATACACTAGTGTAGACTAACACAAGTATTAATACACAATCGTAGACTAACACAAGTGTTTATACAATAGCGTCGACATACACATGTATTAATACACTAGCGTAGACTAACACATCTATTAATACACTAGCGTAGACTTACACAAGTGTGAATAGACTAGCATAGACATACACATGTATTAATACACTAGCGTAGACTAACACATGCATTAATACACTAGCGTAGACTTACACAAGTATTAATACACTAGCGTAGACTAACACTTGCATTAATCCAGTAGCGTAGACATACACATGTATTAATACACTAACGTAGATATACACATGTATTAATACAATAGTGTAGATTAACACATGCATTCATACACTAGCGTACACTTACACAAGTATTAATACACTAGCGTAGACTAACACATGCATTAATACACTAGCGTACACTAACACATGCATTAATATCCTAGCGTAGACATACACATGTATTAGTACAAAAGCGTAGACTTACACAAGTATTCAACTTCAACATGATTATACCTCGTGGTGTCTTGTGAGTTTCATTGCATTCTGAGAGCTGAGAATGTGAGGTAGAGTCAGGAGTCACCAGGTTAGTTATATTTGGTTGTAGAATGGTTTCTAAAGTTTTAGGGTATAATATCTCACTAATGCATATAAAATAAAGTTCTAGACTAAAAACGTCTATTAATATTAAATAATGTTGGCAGTTTGGATATGTAAATATGTTACGCTAATTCGTGATAGGCTGTAAAGTTTTTAATGCCTCAATTGGATTGCTATTATACATATTTTCACATTGTGTTTCTTGTATGGGTGTCGTGCGAATGGTCTGTGCGCGCTGTGGTGGTGGCTGTTGAGAATATGATGTACACTTCTGTGTGCTAGTGATGGGTGCATAGTGATTCATATTATCTTTGTTTTCACTTTATTGTATTAGCATCTAGGCACATGTCACGCATCGAGCAGATAGATGTCTAGGAGTAGCTTCGTCTTATAGACGGGTGAGCAAATTTTGAATATAAGGTAAACATGTAACTATTTCATTTTCCTCTGGAAAATGTAACCAATATGCATACGTTCTTATTTTACACTCGGTATGGTCATATTTGTGAACTAACTGAAAAGGAAAAATATTTGTTACCAATGTATTTATTTCGTTCAATGTGATTTATATGTGCTTCAGTTGTCTCCCTTTTCTTAATCAATTGGTACAAATGAATCTGTGCTAATGCCCTTGTGATAAAAAACCCCCAAACCATTGTGATATTAATATATATAAATGAAATGTTTACAGGGTATTCTTCTTCTACCTCTTCCTGTGATGTAAGGAATAAACAGATTCACACCCTACAGCAAGTCGTTGTTTCTCGGCGTTACAGCTGTTACAAATGGAGCCCCCAGTGAGGAATTCATAGATCAACGTGGGACCCACACGGGTCTCAGCGTTAGGAACGGAAGAGGTGTTTCTCATCGTACAGTGTTCGTGCATCGAAGAACAGACGTGGGACACCGGACATCATCGGGTCAAGGTCGTATCCCTCATTGACATTGTGTTATGCACTGTGACTTAGCTCTGCCTACATACATTCCATGACCACATTATGCGTTATCATTATATATTATGATCTACAAATGCGCTATTCATGGACCTCAGCCTCAGAACGCTTTAATTTTAATATTTACATGTGACTTTACACTGATCATCGGCAAAATAGACTTTTATCTCCACTGTTTATACAGCAGTAATGCATCGTGATGGGACACTCCTTGGTTTGTGGAGTTGATTTTGATTTATCCTACATTGTCGGCATTTGACTTTGTCGACTTGTGCATTTCCACTATTGTGATTTGTTGACACTTGAATGTCTACTTGAGATATAGGGGGTGTTCTTTTCACGTTCACTTCGTGCGTCTATATCACTGACTTTTGTGATTGCCCTTAGTAAAGATGATGATGTCACATGTAAACGATCACATCTTGATTTAGATTGAATCACTTGATTGAATCGTGTGATTCAAATAGTTGATTCACAATTTTAAATTGATATTGGTTTCATTGAGAAAAGGGAGAAATGTAATTTGCATTTGAGTTTTCCATATTTTCTTGTGACTGTGGCGTTGAGGGTTTTTTGTGTACACACATGTAAGTCTGGCAGTTGTTACGCTGTATGGTGTGGTGTATAGAAGGGTGGAAGTCTGAAAGGATGGCGTTTGAATGGCTCAACCCTAAAAAAAGCTCAGTTTCTAGAATCATTGGCTTCAAGGGGTGTATTCACGAATCTTCCAGATAAGCTTTCGGATGCTCTTCTTACAGTCATAACTAGGTCATAAGTACAGGTTGTTGCTCCTCTTTTATGCTGATACCGTACATGACGAGGACGTCATTTTGAACAGTGGGGAGTGTGTAGCAGTGACATTTCACTTTGTATCATATATTTTGTTTTATTTAAAACGTCAATAAAAAAAATCATATAAAAACATTTCTTGTTGGTTTTATACAGTTTTGTGGCCAAC
The DNA here is from genome assembly GCF_003918875.1 of Haliotis rubra. Lineage (NCBI taxonomy): Eukaryota > Metazoa > Mollusca > Gastropoda > Lepetellida > Haliotidae > Haliotis > Haliotis rubra. The sequence continues at coordinate 68,088 of NW_025765650.1, forward strand.
AGTATTATTTGTGCTTGTCCTGCGTAGGCCAGGTTAATGAATATGTATTGCACGTGCATTTCATGTTTATGGGAATCTTTGTTATAACATGGATGATTTTGATTGGTTGATTGGATCGTCTGCTTCAACATGATTATACCTCGTGGTGTCTTGTGAGTTTCATTGCATTCTGAGAGCTGAGAATGTGAGGTAGAGTCAGGAGTCACCAGGTTAGTTATATTTGGTTGTAGAATGGTTTCTAAAGTTTTAGGGTATAATATCTCACTCATGCATATAAAATAAAGTTCTAGACTAAAAACGTCTATTAATATTAAATAATGTTGGCAGTTTGGATATGTAAATATGTTACACTAGCATAGACACACAAGTATTAATACTCTAGCGTAGACTTACACAAGTTTTAATACAATGGCGTAGACTCACACAAGTATTGATACAATAGCGTAGACTTACACAAGTTTTAATTCACCAACGTAGACTTACATAAGTATTAATACACTAGCGTAGACTTACACAAGTATTAATACACAAGTGTAGACTAACACATGTTTTAATACAAAAGCGTAGACTAAAACATGTATTAACACACTAGCGTACACTTACACAAGTATTAATACACTAACGTAGACTAACACATGCATTAATACACTAGCGTAGATTAACACATGCATTAATCCAGTAGCGTAGACATACACATATATTAATACACTAGCGTAGATATACACATGTATTAATACAATAGCGTAGACTTACACAAGTATTTATACACTAGTGTAGAGTAACACAAGTATTTATACACTAGTGTAGACTAACACAAGTATTAATCAAATAGCGTGGACTAGCACAAGTATTAATACACAATCGTAGACTAACACATGTATTAATACACTAACGTAGACTTACACATGTATTCATACACTAGCGTTGACTAACACATGTATTAATACACTAGCGTAGACTTACACAAGTATTAATAAACTAGCGTAGACTAACACATGCATTAATACACCAGCGTAGAATCGCACAAGTATTAATACACTAGCGTACATTTATACAAGCATTACTACACTTGCGAGTATAATCACACTCGGATACACTAGCGTCGCACGACTGTTGCTGGGACTGTCGCCTTGTCTGGGGCTGGGTGAGTTTGCTGCTTGGACTGTCGCTGGGACTGGCACTGGGACTGTCGCTGGGACTGGCACTGGGACTGTTGCTGAGAATGTTTGCTGGGACTGTTGCTTGGACTGTCGCTTGGAATGTCACTTGGACTGTTGCTGGGAATAGTCACCAGTCATTGGTCACTATTCGCCGGTCAACGGTTACCAGTCGTTATCACTGGTCACTAGTCACTAGTCACCGGTCATCGGTCACATCGACCGGAAAAAGCTTGAAATATTTCAGACTAATTGTAAATATTGTTTTTGGTGTTAGTAATGGTGTTTGGGCAGATTGTGGTAGATCACATGTTTATGTGGTTTCCTACGTAGTGAGTGAGTGAGTGAGTGAGTGAGTAAGTTAGTTAGTTTTACGCTGCCTTTAGCAATATTCCAGCAAAAATCAAGGCTTCAAATGGGCTTCACACTTTGTGTCCATGTGGGGAATCGAACCTGGATCTTCGGCGTGACAAGGGCACGCCTTAACCACTAGGCTACCCAACCAACCCGGATTGTTGCGAAGTGGGCATTAGCTATTAGTAGCTATTTTAAAGGCGTCCAGTGATCGTTATCCAAAACAGAGTTATTTACTTATGGAGATTAGATTGAGCTGGCACAGAAACTTGAGCATCAGTTAGATAACTTTTAAGTTGCTATGGTTTCGGATTTGTATAATACAGTCAGGATGTTGGCGATATTTTCCATTTCATTTCCGTTTTCAAGAATTCACTTCTTAATTGTGATAAACAGCGTATTCCTGGTAAACTAAGTAAATCTCTATCTAAGATATATCAAAGAAGTCAAAACATGATAAATGTTGAATATTATGTTACTTCCATTACTCACATAGCAATTAAAAAACATCTATGTTTACTTGCATGCACTTCCATTGAGATGTAACATTTAGATATTAACTGTAGTAAGATATGTAAAATGTGTGACTTCGGCTCAAATAAAAACGAAATTCACTTCATGTTTGAATGCATAGGCGAATCCAGGAATACTCAAGATGATCCTTAGACATTTTAGGGAGGGGTCGTACTCAACACATTCATGCCAGTAGTCATATGACAACATGATACAGTCATGTCAGTAGTCACATGACAACTCAGCACAGTCATGTCAGTAGTCATGGCCACATGATACAGTCATGTCAGTAGTCACATGACAACTCAACACATTCATGTCAGTAGTCACATGACAACACGATACAGTCATGTCAGTAGTCACATAACTCAGCACATTCATGTCAGTAGTCATGGCCACATGATACAGTCATGTCAGTAGTCACATGACAACTCAGCACAGTCATGTCAGTGGTCACATGACAACTCAACACATTAATATCAGTAGTCATATGACAACATGATACAGTCATGTCAGTAGTCACATAAAAGCTGAACACAGTCATGTCGGTAGTCATATGACAACATGATACAGTCATGTCATTAGTCACATGACAACTCAACACAGTCATGTCAGTAGTCATATGACAACATGATACAGTCATGTCAGTAGTCACATGACAACTCAGCACAGTCATGTCAGTAGTCATGGCCACATGATAGTCATGTCAGTAGTCACATGACAACTCAACACGTTCACGTCAGTAGTCATATAACAACATTATACAGTCATGTCAGTAGTCATATGACAAAACATTCATGACAGTAGTCATATGACAACATGATGCAGTCATGTCAGTAGTCACATGACAACTCAACACATTCATGTCAGTAGTCTTATGACAACATGATACAGTCATGGCAGTAGTCACATGACAACTCAACACAGTCATGTCAGTAGTCACATGACAACACGATACAGTCATGTCAGTAGTCACATGACAACTCAACACAGTCATGTCAGTAGTCACATAACAACTCAACACAGTCATGTCAGTAGTCACATGACAACACGATACAGTCATGTCAGTAGTCACATGACAACTCAACACATTCATGTCAGTAGTCTTATGACAACATGATACAGTCATGTCAGTAGTCACATGACAACTCAACACAGTCATGTCAGTAGTCACATGACAACTCAACACAGTCATGTCAGTAGTCACATGACAACACGATACAGTCATGTCAGTAGTCACATGACAACTCAACACATTCATGTCAGTAGTCTTATGACAACACGATACAGTCATGTCAGTAGTCACATGACAACTCAACACAGTCATGTCAGTAGTCACATGACAACTCAACACAGTCATGTCAGTAGTCACATGACAACTCAAAACATTCATGTCAGTAGTCATATGACAACATGATACAGTCATGTCAGTAGTCACATGACAACTCAACACAGTCATGTCAGTAGTCACATAACAACTCAACACAGTCATGTCAGTAGTCACATGACAACACGATACAGTCATGTCAGTAGTCACATGACAACTCAACACATTCATGTCAGTAGTCTTATGACAACACGATACAGTCATGTCAGTAGTCACATGACAACTCAACACAGTCATGTCAGTAGTCACATGACAACTCAACACAGTCATGTCAGTAGTCACATAACAACTCAACACAGTCATGTCAGTATTCACATGAAAACTCAAAACATTCATGTGTGTAGTCTTATGTAAACATGATACAGTCATGGCAGTAGTCATATGACAACTCAACACAGCCATGTCAGTAGTCACATGACAACTCAACACAGTCATGTCAGTAGTCTTATGACAACATGATACAGCCATGTCAGTAGTCACATGACAACTCAACACAGTCATGTCAGTAGTCACATGACAACTCAACACATTCATGTCAGTAGTCTTATGACAACATGATACAGTCATGTCAGTAGTCACATGACAACTCAGCACAATCTTGTCAGTAGTCATGGCCACATGATACAGTCATGTCAGTAGTCATATGACAACACGATACAGTCATCCCATATTCATACACAACGCCCTACCCCCACAGACAGGGGGGACGGCCTATACATGTTGGGTTTGTTTCAGACAGCGAGGACGGGCTATACATGTTGGGTTGGTTTCAGGCAGTGAGGACGGGCTATACATGTTGGGTTGGTTTCAGACAGCGAGGACGGGCTATACATGTTGGGTTGGTTTCAGGAAGGGAGGACGGGCTATGCATGTTCGGTTGGACTCAGACAGGGAGGACGGGCTATACATGTTGGGTTGGTTTCAGACAGCGAGGACGGGCTAGACATGTTGGGTTGGTGTCAGACAGGAAAGACGGGCTATACATGTTGGGTTGGTTTCAGACAGGGAGGACGGGCTATACATGTTGGGTTTGTGTCAGACTGCGAGGACGGGCTAGACATCTTGGGATGGTTTCAGACAGGGAGGACGGGGTAGACATGTTGGGTTGGTTTCAGACAGGGAGGACGGGCTATACATGTTGGGTTGGTTTCAGACAGGGAGGACGGGCTATACATTTTGGGTTGGTTTCAGACAGGGGGCACGGGCTATACATGTTGGGTTGGTTTCAGACAGGGAGGACGGGCCAGACATGTTGGATTGGTGAAGGACAGGGAGGACGGACTATACATGTTGGGTTGGTTTCAGACAGGGAGTACGGGATATTCAAGTTGGGTTGGTTTCAGACAGGGAAGACGGGCTATACATGTTGGGTTGGTGTCAGACAGGAGGGAGGGTCTATACATGTTGGGTTGGTTTCAGAGAGGGAGGACGGGCTAGACATGTTGGGTTGGTTTCAGAGAGGGAGGACGGGCTAGACATGTTATGTTAGTTTCAGACGGGGAGGACGGGCTATATATGTTGGGTTGGTTTCAGACAGCGAGGACGGGCTAGACATGTTGGGTTGGTTTCAGACAGGGAGGACGGGCTAGACATGTTTTGTTGGTGTAGGACAGGGAGGACGGGCTAGACATGTTGGGTTGGTTTCAGACAGGGAGGACGGGCTAGACATGTTGGGTTGGTGTCAGACAGGGAGGACGGGCTTTTCATGTTGGGTTGGTTTCAGACAGGGAGGACGGGCTATACATGTTGGGTTGGTGTCCGACAGGGAGGATGGGCTAGACATGTTGGGTTGGGTTCAGACAGGGAGGACGGGCTGGACATGTTGGGTTGGTTTCAGGCAGTGAGGGGCCATACATGTTCGGTTGTTTTCAGGTAGGGATGACGGGCTAGACATGTTGGGTTGGTTTCAGACAGGGAGGACCGGCTAGACATGTTGGGTTGGTTTCAGACAGGGTGGACGGGCTAGACATATTGTGTTGGTTTCTGACAAGGAGGACGGGCTAGACATGTTGGATTGGTTTCAGATAGGGAGGATGGGCTAGACATGTTGGGTTGGTTTCAGACAGCGAGGACGGGCTATACATGTTGGGTTGGTTTCAGACAAGGGACACGGGCTGAGATCTTGGGTTGGTTTCAGACAGCGATGACGGGCTAGACATGTTGGGTTGGCTTCAGACAGTTGACACGGGATATACATGTTGGGTTGGTTTGAGACAGGGAGGACGGGTTATACATGTTGGGTTGGTTTCAGACAGTTGACACGGGCTAGACATGTTGGGTTGGTTTCAGACAGGGATGACGGGCTAGACATGTTGTGTTGGTTTCAGACGGGAAGGACGGGCTAGACATGTTGGGTTGGTTTCAGACAGGGAGGACGGGCTATACATATTGTGTTGGTTTCAGACAGGGAGGACGGGCTAGACATGTTGGGTTGGTGTCAGACAGGGATGACGGGCTAGACATGTTGGGTTGGTTTCAGACAGGGAAGACGGGCTAGACATGTTGGGTTGGTTTCAGACAGGACACGGGCTAGACATGTTGGGTTGATTTCAGACAGACAGGGGGAGGGGCTAAGACATGTTGGGTTGGTTTCAGACAGGGAGGACGCGCTAGAGATGTTGAGTTGGTGTCAGACAGGAGGGAGGGGCTAGACATGTTGGGTTGGTTTCAGACAGCGAGGACGGGCTATACATGTTGGGTTGGTTTCACAGAGGGAGGACGCGCTAGAGATGTTGAGTTGGTGTCAGACATGGGGGACGGGTTAGACATGTTGGGTTGGTTTCAGACAGCGAGGACGGGCTATACATGTTGGGTTGGTTTCAGACAGGGAGGACGGGCTAGACATGTTGGGTTGGTGTCGACAGTGAGGACGGGCTATACATGTTAGGTTGGTTTCAGACAGGGAGGACGGGCTAGACATGTTGGGATGGTTTCAGACAGGAGGACGGGCTAGACATGTTGGGTTGGTTTCAAGGAGAGGAGGACGGGCCAGACATGTTGTGTTGGTTTCAGACAAGGGAGGACGGGCTATATATGTTGGGTCTCGTTTTCAGACAGCGAGGAGGGGCTAGACATGTTGGGTTGGTTTCAGACAGCGAGACGAGACTATACATGTTGGGTTGGTTTCAGAGAGGGAGGACGGATAGACATGTTTTGTTGGTGTAGGACAGGGGAGGACGGGCTAGACATGTTGGGTTGGTTTCAGAGAGGGAGGACGGGCTAGACATGTTGGGTTGGTGTCAGACAGGAGGACGGGCTATTCATGTTGGGTTGGTTTCAAAGATATCAGGATGACGGGCTAGAAATGTTGGGTTGGTGTCCGACAGGGTGGATGGGCTAGACATGTTGGGTTGGGTTCCGACAGAGAGGACGGGCTAGACATGTTGTGTTGGTTTCAGACAGGGAGGACGGGCTAGACATGTTGGGTTGGTTTCAGACAGGGAGGACGGGCTAGACATGTTGAGTTGGTTTCAGACAGGGAGGACAGGCTAGACATGTTGGAGTTGGTTTCAGACAGAGGGGGCAGGGGCTAGACATGTTGGGTTTTCGGTTTTCAGAACAAGAGGACAGGCTAGACATGTTGGTTCATTCAGACAGGGATGACAGGCTAGACATATTGGGTTGGTTTCAGACAGGGAGGACGGGCTAGACATGTTCAAATTGGTTTCAGACAGGGGACACAGACAGCTAGACATGTTGGGTTGGTTTTAGACAGGTGGCACGAGGAAGCTAGACATGTTGGGTTGGTTTCAGACAGGAGGACGGACTAGACATGTTGGGTTGATTCCAGACAGGAGGACGGAGCTAGACATGTGTCATTGGTTTCAGAGAGAGAGATGAGCTCAGACACAGCCGCATGTCAGGTTGGTTCCAGACAGGAGAGACGCGACACTAGACATGTTCATTTGTTTTCAGAGACAGGAGGACGAGGCTCACATACATTGGATTTCAGACAGGAGGAGGCTAGACATGACATTGGGTTGGTGTCAGACAGGGATGACAGACTAGACATTCCAGACAGGAGGACAGGCTAGACATGTTCAGGTTGGTTTTGAACAGAGACACAGGACATGTTCAGTTGATTTCAGACAGGGAGGGGCCAGACATGTTAGGTTGGTTTCCAGAGAGGAGGACAGGCGCTAGAGATGTTGACGTTGAGTCAGACAGGGGAGGGGCTAGACATGTCTATTTCAGACAGCCGAGGACAGGCTTCTCATACATGTTGGGTTGGTTTCCAGAGAGGGAGGACGCACTGGAGATGTTGAGTTGGTTTGACAGACAGGGGGGACACGGGCGACACATTGGGTTGGTTTCCAGACAACGAGGACACTATACATATTTGGAGTTGGTTTCAGACAGGGAGGACAGGCTAGACATGTTGGGTTGTTATTCAGACAGAGAGACAGGCTAGACATGTTGGGATGGTTTCAGACAGGAGGACCAGGCTAGACATGTTGGGTTGGTTTCAGAGAGGAGGACAGGCTAGACATGTTGTGTTGGTTCCAGACAGGAGGAGGCTATATATTGGTCTCATTCCAGACAGAGGACAGGCCAGACATGTTGGGTTGGTTTCAGACACGAGGACGGACTGAAGACAGGGGGGCACATACATGTTGAGTTGGTTTCAGACACAGGAGGACGGATAGACATGTTTGTTGATTGTAGGACAGGAGGACGGAGCTGAGACATGTTGGGTTGGTTTCAGACAGGGAGGACGGGCTAGACATGTTGGGTTGGCAGGTCAGATAGGGAGGACGGGCTATCCCATGTTCATTGGCTTTCAGACAGGAGGACGGGCTAGAAATGTTGGGTTGAGGTCCCGACAGGGTGGATGGGCCAGACATGTTGGGTTGGGTTCCGACAGAGAGGACGGCCAGACATGTTGTGTTGGTTTCCAGACAGGGAGGACGGAGGCTAAGACATGTTGGGTTGTTTCAGACAGGAGGACAGGGCTAGACATGTTGGGTTGGTTTCAGACAGGGAGGACGGGCCAGACATGTTGGGTTGGTTTCAGACAGGGAGGACGGGCTAGACATGTTGGGGTTGGTTTCAGACAGAGAGGACGGGCTAGACATGTTTGTTGTTGGTTTCAGACAGGAAGGACAGGCTAGACATGTTGGGTTGGTTTCCAGACAGGGAGGACGGGCTCCAGACATGGGTTGGTTTTCAGACAGGGGACACAGGCACAGACATGTTGGGTTGGTTTTAGACAGGTGGCACGGGCCAGACATGTTGGGTTGGTTTCAGACAGGGGAGGACGGGCCAGACATGTTGGGTTGGTTTCCAGACAGGAGGACGGGCTGGACATGTTGAGTTGGTTTCCAGACAGAGAGGACGGGCTAGACATGTTGTGTTGGTTTCAGACAGGAAGGACTGGCCTGGACATGTTGGGTTGGTTCCAGACAGGAGGACAGGCTACAGACATATTGTGTTGGTTTCAGACAGGGATGACGGGCTAGACATGTTGGGTTGGTGTCAGACAGGATGACGGGCTAGACATGTTGGGTTGGTTTCAGACAGGGGAGGACAGGCTAGACATGTTGGGTTTTTCAGACAGGGAGGGGGCTCGACATGTTGGGTTGGTTTCAGAGGAGGACGCGCTAGACATGTTGAGTTGGTGTCAGACAGGGAGGGCCTAGACATGTTGGGTTGGTTCCAGACAGCGAGGACGGGCCATACATGTTGGGTTGGCTTTCCAGAGAGGAGGACGCGCTAGAGATGTTGAGTTGGTGTCAGACAGGGAGACAGGCTAGACATGTTGGGTTGGCTCCAGACAGCGAGGACGGGCCATACATGTTGGGTTGGTTTCAGACAGGGAGGACGGGCTAGACATGTTGGGTTGGTGTCAGACAGTGAGGACAGGCTATACATGTTGGGTTGGTTTCCAGACAGGGAGGACGAAGGCTAGACATGTTGGGATGGTTTCAGACAGGAGGACGGGCCAGACATGTTGGGTTGGTTTTCAGAGAGGAGGACGGGCTAGACATGTTGTGTTGGTTTCCAGACAGGGAGGACGGGCCATATATGTTGGGTTCTGTTTCAGACAGCGAGGACAGGCTAGACATGTTGGGTTGGTTTCAGACAGGGAGGACGGACTATACATGTTGGGTTGGTTTCAGACAGGGAGGACGGGATAGACATGTTTTATTGGTGTAGGACAGGGAGGACGGGCTAGACATTTTGGGTTGGTTTCAGACAGGGAGGACGGGCTAGACATGTTGGGTTGGTGTCAGACAGGGAGGACGGGCTATTCATGTTGGGTTGGTTTCAGACAGGGAGGATGGGCTAGAAATGTTGGGTTGGTGTCCGACAGGGTGGATGGGCTAGACATGTTGGGTTGGGTTCAGGCAGTGAGGGGCTATACATGTTCGGTTGTTTTCAGGCAGGGAGGACGGGCTAGACATTTTGGGTTAGTGTCAGACAGGGAGGACCGACTAGACATGTTGGGTTGGTTTCAGACAGGGTGGACGGGCTAGACATATTGTGTTGGTTTCTGACAGGGAGGACGGGCTAGACATGTTGGATTGGTTTCAGATAGGGAGGATGGGCTAGACATGTTGGTTTGGTTTCAGACAGGGGGCACGGGCTACACATGTTGGGTTGGTTTTAGACAGGTGGCACGGGCTAGACATGTTGGGTTGGTTTCAGACAGGGAGGACGGGCTAGACATGTTGGGTTGGTTTCAGACAGGATGACGGGCTAGACATGTTGGGTTGGTTTCAGACAGAGAGGACGGGCTAGACATGTTGTGTTGGTTTCAGACGGGAAGGACGGGCTAGACATGTTGGGTTGGTTTCAGACAGGGAGGACGGGCTATACATATTGTGTTGGTTTCAGACAGGGAGGACGGGCTAGACATGTTGGGTTGGTGTCAGACAGGGATGACGGGCTAGACATGTTGGGTTGGTTTCAGACAGGGAGGACGGGCTAGACATGTTGGGTTGGTTTCAGACAGGGGACACGGGCTAGACATGTTGGGTTGATTTCAGACAGGGGGGAGGGGCTAGACATGTTGGGTTGGTTTCAGAGAGGGAGGACGCGCTAGAGATGTTGAGTTGGTGTCAGACAGGGGGGAGGGGCTAGACATGTTGGGTTGGTTTCAGACAGCGAGGACGGGCTATACATGTTGGGTTGGTTTCAGAGAGGGAGGACGCGCTAGAGATGTTGAGTTGGTGTCAGACAGGGGAGACGGGTTAGACATGTTGGGTTGGTTTCAGACAGCGAGGACGGGCTATACATGTTGGGTTGGTTTCAGACAGGGAGGACGGGCTAGACATGTTGGGTTGGTGTCAGACAGTGAGGACGGGCTATACATGTTGGGTTGGTTTCAGACAGGGAGGACGGGCTAGACATGTTGGGTTGGTTTCAGACAGGGAGGACGGGCTAGACATGTTGGGTTGGTTTCAGAGAGGGAGGACGGGCTAGACATGTTGTGTTGGTTTCAGACGGGGAGGACGGGCTATATATGTTGGGTTGGTTTCAGACAGCGAGGACGGGCTAGACATGTTGGGTTGGTTTCAGACAGCGAGGACGGACTATACATGTTGGGTTGGTTTCAGACAGGGAGGACGGGATAGACATGTTTTGTTGGTGTAGGACAGGGAGGACGGGCTAGACATTTTGGGTTGGTTTCAGACAGGGAGGACGGGCTAGACATGTTGGGTTGGTGTCAGACAGGGAGGACGGGCTATTCATGTTGGGTTGGTTTCAGACAGGGAGGACGGGCTAGAAATGTTGGGTTGGTGTCCGACAGGGTGGATGGGCTAGACATGTTGGGTTGGGTTCAGACAGGGAGGACGGGCTAGACATGTTGGGTTGGTTTCAGGGAGTGGGGGGCTAGACATGTTCGGTTGTTTTCAGGCAGGGAGGACACGCTAGAGATGTTGGGTTGGTGTCCGACAGGGTGGATGGGCTAGACATGTTGGGTTGGGTTCAGACAGGGAGGACAGGCTGGAGCATGTTGGGTTGGTTTCAGGCAGTGGGGCTATACATGTTCGGTTGTTTTCAGGCAGGGAGGACGGGCTAGAAATGTTGGGTTGGTGTCCGACAGGGTGGATGGGCTAGACATGTTGGGTTGGTTTCAGACAGGGAGGACGGGCTAGACATGTTGGGTTGGTTTCAGGGAGTGGGGGGCTATACATGTTCGGTTGGTTTCAGACAGGGAGGACGGGCTAGAAATGTTGGGTTGGTGTCCGACAGGGTGGATGGGCTAGACATGTTGGGTTGGTGTCAGACTGCGAGGACGGGCTAGACATGTTGGGTTGGGTTCAGACAGGGAGGACGGGCTAGACATGTTGGGTTGGTGTCAGACTGCGAGGACGGGCTAGACATGTTGGGTTGGGTTCAGACAGGGAGGACGGGCTAGACATGTTGGGTTGTTTTCAGGCAGGGAGGACGGGCTAGAGATGTTGGGTTCGGTTCAGACAGGGAGGACGGGCCAGACATGTTGGGTTGGGTTCAGACAGGGAGGACGGGCTAGACATGTTGGGTTGGGTTCAGACAGGGAGACGGACGGGCTAGACATGTTGGGTTGGGTTCAGACAGGGAGGACGGGCTAGAGACATGTTGGGTTGGGTTCAGACAGGGAGGACGGGCTAGACATGTTGGGTTGGGTTCAGACAGGGAGGACGGGCTAGACATGTTGGGTTGTTTTCAGGCAGGGAGGACGGGCTAGACATGTTGGGTTGGGCTCAGACAGGGAGGACGGGCTAGACATGTTGGGTTGGGTTCAGACAGGGAGGACGGGCTAGACATGTTGGGTTGGTTTCAGGGTGTGGGGGGCTATACATGTTCGGTTGTTTTCAGACAGGGAGGGCGGGCTAGACATGTTGGATTGGTTTCAGATAGGGAGGATGGGCTAGACATGTTGGGTTGGTTTAAGACAGCGAGGACGGGCTATAAATGTTGGGTTGGTTTCAGACAAGGGTCACGGGCTGAGATCTTGGGTTGGTTTCAGACAGCGATGACGGGCTAGACATGTTGGGTTGGCTTCAGACAGTTGACACGGGCTATACATGTTGGGTTGGTTTCAGACAGGGAGGTGGGGCTAGACATGTTGGGTTGGTTTCAGACGGGGAGGACTGGCTAGACATGTTGGGTTGGTTTGAGACATCGCGAACGGGCTATAGATTTTGGGTTGGTTTCAGACAGGGGACACGGGCTAGACATGTTGGGTTGGTTTCAGACAGGGAGGACGGGCTAGACTTGTTGGATTGGTTTCAGACAGTTTGCAAGGGCTAGAAATGTTGGGTTGGTTTCAGACAGGGAGGACGGGCTAGACATGTTTGGTTGGTTTCAGGCAGGGATGACGGGCCAGACATGTTTGGTTGGTTTCAGGCAGGGATGTCGGGCTAGACATGTTGGGTTGGTTTCAGACAGGGAGGACGGGCTAGACATGTTGGGTTGGTTTCAGACAGGGGGCACGGGCTAGACATGTTTGGGTTGGTTTTCAGACAGGGAGGACGGGCTAGACATTTTGGGTTGGTTTCTGGCAGGGATGACGGGCTAGACATGTTGGGTTGGTTTCAGACAGGGAGGACGGGCTAGACATGTTGGGTTGGTTTGAGACATCGAGAACGGGCTATAGATTTTGGGTTGGTTTCAGACAGGGGACACGGGCTAGACATGTTGGGTTGGTTTTAGACAGGTGGCACGGGCTAGACATGTTGGGTTGGTTTCAGACAGGGAGGACGGGCTAGACATGTTGGGTTGGTTTCAGACAGGGAGGACGGGCTAGACATGTTGGGTTGGTTTCAGACAGAGAGGACGGGCTAGACATGTTGGGTTGGTTTCAGACAGGGAGGACGGGCTAGACATGTTGTGTTGGTTTCAGACGGGAGGACGGGCTAGACATGTGGGGTTGGTTTCAGACAGGGAGGACGGGCTATACATATTGTGTTGGTTTCAGACAGGGAGGACGGGCTATACATGTTGGGTTGATGTCAGACAGGGAGAACAGACTATACATGTTGGGTTGATTTCAGACAGGGGGGACGCGCTAGACATGTTGGGTTGGTTTCAGACAGGGAGGACGGGCTAGACATGTTGGGTTGGTTTCAGACAGGGGACACGGGCTAGACATGTTGGGTTGGTTTTAGACAGGAGGCACGGGCTAGACATGTTGGGTTGATTTCAGACAGGGAAGACGGGCTATACATGTTGGGTTGGTTTCAGACAGCGGGCACAGACTATACATGTTGGGTTGGTTTCAGACAGCGAGGACCGTCTATACATGTTGGTTTGGTTTCAGACAGGGAGGACGGGCTATACATGTTGGGTTGGTTTCAGACAGGGAGGACGGGCTATACATGTTGAAACAGTGATGAACTCATTCAATTTTCTAATGCTACCAGTTCTATCGAACTGACTCTCAAGACCTGAAGTAATGTTTATTACTAGATGCAGCGGTTTTTAAAACCTCCGTGAGACGGCCGGGCAGCCTAGTGGTTAAAGTGTCGACTGGTACAGCAGACAAACACGTTCCATTCATTACAGAAGTATACAACGTAAAGCTCATTTCTGGTGTCCACCGCTTAATATTGCTGGAATAACAGCGGCGCAATGTTCACTTACTCACTCACACTCAAAACGTCCGTCAACATATGAAAGCAGAAGTTCCAAGAAGGTAGGGTTTTTTCAGGTGCATGCAACTGATAGATTAAAACCTAACCTAACTAATTCTTACAGGCGGATACAGGTGAGGCGAGGTGAGGTGAAATTGGGTTTAACGTCGTACTTGAGAATATTTCGCTCATATGACGACGTGCATACGTGTGTATGTGTATGTGCGGCTGCTTGTACAAGACTTAAGCTGGCTTTATAGTGCTAGCCCACTGAGATACAATGCCACAGTGAAGCATGAATACCCCACTCAGACACATTATACTGACTCCGAGCCGACCAGTCCTTGTTGTACCCACTAATGCCGAGCGCCAGGCAGGGACCAACAAGTACCATTGTTAACGTCTTTTGGTATGACGCGGTCGCGGATCGAACCTGCGACCATCCGCTCTCCGGGCGGACGCTCTTACCACTACACCACGGAAAGACTTTTGGAAAGAAAGTGGCCCTCGTGAGTTTCCGAGGATTGAATATTAAAGAAAATATAAATCCAGCTGACCCTCAACTCGAACTGCTTCCCAATAAATCGTCATAAAGCATGCAACTTAACGTAAACATAATCATATGTGATTGGCCTATCGATCACCACCAATGACTCCTACCGAATTCTTAATGTTATGTCTGCAAGTCGATTGAACGCTGAGTATGACCCTCAACTAAACGACCTAGTCACGAATGGATAACGATAGTTCCGCACAAAACGGGGGGTGCGGTCGAAGCAAGCCTTCTCAAGGAAGGACAATAGTTGTTAGTTGTTGACCATTGAATACAGAGCACTATAAATTCACCGAATAATTTAAGATTGTAGTCAAATGGCCCTTCACATGAAAACCGAAGTATATGTTTATTGTAAGTTCATTTGTAAAAGGTCATTGTAATGATTGAAGAATATTCCATAATGTTATATTTTAATTAAATAATTTTAATTTCTTTAAGATAAAGTACAAATCCTAGTATTTTTCCACTGGTGCAGGGCCTTACAGCTGTATATCTTTGACGTTAGTCCCAATGATGGGGACCCCTTTATATCGTACACGACGTATAGGAATTAAACCTGTCCAGATATGGCTGATTGATCACGTGTGGTGTTGCGTATGAACGCCTTGCTAGTTGTTACTGGAGGGTGTTACCAGGTCATATCTATCGGATAAATATTTTCATATGTTTTTGCAGACATGTCAGAAACTTATTCTTCTCGTCTGCATATACCAATATAATACATATGGTAAGTTGCCATGTGAAATAGTGTCAAATTTAAACATTATACATTCTTGGAAATTGCTGGAAAGGAAACTATTTTACGGTGTGTGTGTGTGTGTGTGTGTGTGTGTGTGTGTGAGTGCGTGCGTGCGTGTGTGTGTGACATGACACCACTATCTATAGTGAACATATAGTATGGTCAGGTAACAGTTTCAAAGTTTGGCAACAATTTGGTGGCTTTTGTTGAGCGTAGATAATCTTCAAAAAGAAAATTTCTAATTATCACAGGTTTATCAAATGTTTGACCACAGTTTCATTATTTCATTTTGCCTTACTCAAGATATTTTATTAAACCGTATACAATTTCTAAAATGTCTTTAATTCAAACCACAGGCGCGTTGCAGTGGTATGGAGGAATGTTTGAAAAGCATCCCCAAACTCGATTGCCAGAGTATACAATGGGGAGAGTACAAAAATATTTAAAAACACCCCTTCCATTTCTGCGGCTGGCAAGAGATAAACTTCGTGAGCGTCGGCTCAAGTACGCTGCATATCGCAGTGTGTCGTGTCAGTTTCAACCACGTGAACATCGTGCAACACAGTCGCTCCCACTCACGGCGGACGGGAAGCCTATGTTGAAGCGGCCTTAGCCAGGTTATATAACTTGGACATACTGTAGATACACGTCTCAAGCTGTTTGGTTCTGATGCTGATATGGTAGAGAAACTTTGACAAGCAATACGTGAATTTAATCGCCAGACCCGGAACCAAATATATCCAAGAAAGCCCATGCAATTCTATAATATATGGCAGTTCTAGATTACTGCAGTTTCTGAAAATGAAGACAGTCTCTTGGCTCTTTCTTTATTAAGTGAATTTACGAACTGTTATTTATTCAGTAAATGATGTTCCTTTCAGATAGCAGATGTTAGTCTATGCCATGCGGAGGGTATAACGCTGCTTCCATTTTCTTTTCTGGGAGTGAGTGAGTTATTTTCACGCTGCGTTAAGCAATCTTCCGGCAATATAACGGCGGGAACACCAGAATGGGCTTCACACCCATGTGGGGAATCGAACTCGGGTCTTCGGCGTGACAAGCAAACGCTTTGACCACTAGGCTACCCCACAGCCCCTTCTTTTCTGGGAACTCAAATGTACAGTTGTGTTGAGTGCGAGTGTGTAGACAATGTAAATAGGTACATTTGGAATTGACTTCAATCAAAGGCTGGTAGTTATATCCATACAAATTGATATGATAATCAATTTATATGACATGAATGAATCTATGGCTAAATGGTACAAAACAGTGAAAATATTGCACCAAAATGTTTTAACAATTGGTAATCCATAAGGTTTCCAGTTTAGAATTTAGGTGCCTGGGGATATGTGGCTGTGTTAAGTGGCGGCTGAATGGGTCGGGTAGTGGATGTAGATCATGTCATCCTAATTGAATAATTGGATAGATCCCCGGGAGGTCGGTCCGGGGACCCCGACATCTGAAACTGTTTTCTCTTTGAGACTATGGCTTTAATTACTAATTTCACGTTCTCACGATCTCTGTTAAAATCACACAAATGAGACGGGAATTTGCAAATATGCATTGGATTCAGGGGGCTTCAAGACCCACCCCGGAGGGCGGTCCCCGGACCCCGACATCTGAAACTGTTTTCTCTTTTGGTGGTGGAAGTTATGTGTGAGAGGCTGCTTCATGAATCGAGAGGCTGAATGTTGATTGTGATGTTGATCACTGGAGTGTCTGGTCCATACACGATTATTTACAGAAGGCCACTGAATGGGCCTCAAATTCAGTATATTAAGAAAGTTGAAATGATGTAGAAAGGCGGACGTTGAATTGTGTTTGGCTGTATATATTTGGCATTTATAGGTACAGATATGTAGCGCTGTATTACTATGTCGAATGGACTCCCAAGCTCTGCTCCAAGACCCAGATTTCTGAGATGCATGTTTCTATACGCTACAGGGTCACTCCCGTGGACATCTGGGTTAATGTTAAAGGTGATTAAGGGATCGTGTGGTCAGGCCCGATGCTCACGATCGCTGGAGTGTCTGGTCTAAATACGATTATTTTTATTTTTAGGACTTAAATTCTGCAAAAAACTCACAGAGTTTGTCGTTTTGATTATGATAAGTGTTTCATTGAGTATGTTATGTTCATTAGTTTTCGAGTTAGATTGCAGTTCATCGGTCCGCTTTTGAGCCAAACGCACTATAGATAACAACAGATCAACATTAAAGACGTGGTGAAATTTTGAAGTGCTGAGAGAGTGAGTGAGTGAGTCTAAGTTTTGGTCTATCACTCCCGTTACATTGTTTCCTAACTTATTCACACAGTGGGCAGATTGGTCCCATTGGTCATCACATGGTCATCTTGGGGTCATTCCACGTGATAAAATTCGGGATAAAAAACGCAGACCATAGACATATATTAGCCAAACCCAATGAAACTGTATGTGGAGTATGACGTAATTATTTCATTGTCGTTTGTTGCTAGTTTTAATGTATCTAAGGTGGTGATATTCTAGTTATTTTAATCTCCTTTGTTGACAGGTTTTCATACCGTTAAAGAGTTTTTGATTAATCTGTAGGTTTTATAGCCACGATATGGCTGAAATATTGCCGATGTGACTTTAAATGTTAACTCACTCACTCACTTGTGCAAAACATAGTGTCTAAACATGTAGATGCCAACGACAAAAATGTCTTCATTTCTTAGAAAATCGCAGAATTTATTACTTTTCATATTAGAAACAATGCCGTATTGTAGAAATAATTCACTTTTGTTGACAGACAGACGTGTTTCTGTATTGCTTGAAACACTCAAAGGGTGGAAGCCGGCACTTCTCAGTTAGCATGTGGTCGTACCCCAACGGTAATGGACGTTGCTGGAAATGTCAATCACTGGATTGTCTGGTCCAATCTCTATTATCTACAGATTATTCGACTTTTGTCTGTACAGTGTTATGAGCTGACTTAACTTCAATGTTTGGCTGCAATAAAGGGACTCTTCATAATTTATTGCTGGAAGGCGTGGTGATGATTTTAAGCGCGGGACACCCATTTTGTTCTGTGGAGGTAGTACTTACTTTGTACATAAACTTTAGGGTCATTCACATTGTACATGCTTCATATAACACACACACACACATGCCATAAATTTTTAACGGTTCCTCAGGAGACTTGTTTGAGAGCAGATGGACCTAACAGTAACAATAATAACAATAGTTGATCGTAGTAAATATACCTCAGTCTGCTTTACTTATTAAAAGCTGAACAAACAAAAAATAATGTTAACCAAATATTTCAAACTGATTATATTGGCGCTTTGCAAGGGTATACAAAGAATGTGGATTCGAAAGTTTGATAATCCTCCAAGTGATTGCTAGAGTATACAATGGGAGAGTACAATGTATACAATTGTACCCCTTCCATTTCTCCAGCTGGATGCGTTGTCCTCAGACCACAAGTGTACTTGTTAAAGCCTTATCTCTCCTGTCTGTCCTGGTGTGTCGTGTCAGTTTCAGTCACGTGAATTTCGTGCAGCACAGTCGCTCCTACTCAGGGCGGACGAGAAGCCTATGGTGGGGTGGCCTTAGCCAGGTTATAGAACTTAGACAGACTGTAGACAAGCGCCTGAAGCTGTTTGGGTTCTGACACCAATGAACGGGGACGTACGAAGCAATACATGAATGTAATTGCGACACTCAGACAAATATATTCACGAAAACACATGCAATATATGGCGAGTCAAGATTACTGCAGTTTCTGAAAATGAACTAAGTCTCTTGGCTACAATTTATTCCATGTTATTCAGTCAAGTTTAGTAACGATGAATTCAAAGACTCGCTAAAACTGCAAAGTTTATCCAAGCTGACTAGATTTTAAATTAGTAGAATCACTATCGACCCCTGAAGACTAAAGAATTGATATTTAGCAACCCTAGGTCGCCATGGAGGCGACAAAAAGGTCGCGTGTTCACGATCGCTGACTTGCTTCATGGATGGAATACATATATAGTTTGGCTTGAAATGCATGTGGACCCGGAATCGATCTCAAACTGTGCAAGTGGATGTTTTGTCAGACAACCTAATCACATTGTAAATCACCGATTTTATGCATTTGTATTAAAGAATCTGTCTATGTAACTGTCAACAAAATAAACAGCAGAACGCCGACTGCTTGCAGAGGGAGGGAGCCAATGACCTGTAACAGCGGCAGTGTTGGGTCATAAAGGTCAACGTTCGTCAATGTAGGTCAGCTATGCACGTGACAGGTATGAAGAGGTGTCACAGGTCGTGAATAGGGTAAGGTGGGTGCCAACTGTTAACCATCATACGGAGTTTGGTTCTCTGAGTTGTTCAACATTTACCACAAAACCCATTAGTGAGAATTATTATCTTGGTTAAAATCTTTAAATTTGTAATGTTAATGTCATATTTTGTTTATGCAGTACCTAAGTGGAAATGCATTTAAAGAACACAGAAAGTATATTTAAACTAAATCATTAATCGGACCACCTATGGTTCGAACTCAACAACTGTTAAAGCCCCGTTCCCTCGGACACAAGCACACACAATCATGCACACTCATTGAAGAAAAGATAGCATGAAGACAAAAATGTTATGGTTTGATGTCGTCCACATTCCAAATTAAGCAGTGCATTTCTAATAGCTTTAAGCATATAGATAGTTAATATTTATATTTTCATGATAACTTTATGTGAAATGAGTGTTTCATGTTACACTACAAGTCGTTGAAATTAGTCAGTACTGTCATTGTTAAAAGAAGTTCTATTTCTTTGAGCATATCTGGCTGCATACTATTATTATCTGTAAATATAATAACAGAATTAAACTTCATCAAGTTCACTCCTTTCTTCCACAGAGGAGTCATCAGTGTCCAGACGAATGACAGCTGGATTAACTGTTTGTTCCTTTAAGCCATCTTTGAGCCAGTACTCTTTCTCCACCTTCTTGACATGTTCAACACATGCATGCCAGCGTGCAATGTCAATGTCACATATAGCAGTGTTGACAATGTGCTTGACATCATTCAACTTGAATGATTGATTTCTCAGGCCACTGTACTTTTTAAGGTCTCCCCAGATAAGTTCGATTGGGTTGAGATCACAAGTGGTACGGTGGTAATCTCAAGACCTTATGGCCGTGTTGGCGTAGCATGTTGTCAATGTTATATTTGGGTGGAGGTTTGTTAAGTTTAATCAAAAGAGTACAACTGTGGTTTAGTGGCCTTCATTGAAAATTGTAGATTGTCATTTGTTAGCAATTGCTGCATATCTGACTTCTTTGTATTGGAAGTTGGGCACCTATTGTTTGGATCTCGAACACTGTGATAGGGAGCATTGTCCATGGCAACAAGACATTTGTAAGGCAGAGCTGGCAACAATTGTTCCTCAACATACTGTGTGAAAACCGTTGAGTTCATTTCTGTGATAGTCCCTACCATCTGTGCTCTTTATTCCTTCCTCATCCTTTCCTGTCCATACCTCTTCCATCCATCCCCTTCATCCATCCATCCATCCACTCCATCCATACATCCATCCTTCCACATCCTTCCCCATCCATCCATACCATCCATCCTCCATCCACCATCCATTCCTTCCACTACCATCCTGCTTCCATCCATCCATCCATCCATCCATTCAATACATCCATCCATCCATCCTGATCCATCCATCCATCCATCCTGTTTCATCCATCCATCCATCCAGTCCATCCATCCATATCCATCCTTCCATCCTCCCTCCATCCATCCTTTCCTTCATCCATCCGGTCCCTTCAGTCCATCCATTGTCCATCTTCCTTCCATCCATTCCATTCCATGTCCATCCATTCCATTCCATCCATCCTTGTCCTCTGTCCATCCATCCATTCCATGTCCATCCTTATCCATCCTTCCATCCATCCTTCCATCCTTGTCCGGTCCTGTCCTGTCCATCCATCCATTCATCCTTATTTGTCCATCTCCTGTCCATCCTCCATCCTTGTCCATCCATTCTTCCATCCATCCATTCCTGTCCTTCCGTGTCCATTCCATCCATCCTTGTCCATCCATCCATTCCTTCTCCTTCCACTCCATCCATCCATCCACTGGTGTCCATCCATTCCATCCATCCATTTCCATCCATGTTCCTTCCATTCCCTTCCTCCATCCATCCATCCATCCTTGTCCGTCCTTCATCCATCCATTCCACTGTCCATCCATCCTGGTTTCCGTCCATCCTTTCCATGCCGTCCTTCTGGGGTCGGTCCATCCGTCCGTCCTGTCCTTCCTCGGTCCATCCATCCTGTTTATCCATCCATCCATCTGTTTCCACATCCATCCATCCATCCTCCGTCCATTCCATCCGGTCCATCCATCCTTCCATTTCCATCCATCCATCCTCATCTGTCCATCCATCCATCCATGTCCTTCCATCCATCCATGCCGTCTTTCCATCCGTGTCCATCCGTGTCCATGTCCATCCATACGTGTCCATCCATGTCCGTTGTACGTTCCTTGTCCATTCTGTCCTTGTCCATCCATGGTTTGTCCTGTCGTGTCCATCCTTCCGTGTGTGTCCATCCGTCCGTCCGTCGTGGTCGTCGTCCATCCGGTCGTGTGGTCCGGTCGTCCGTCCGTCCGTGTTTCCATCCATCCATGTCGTCGTCCGTCCTTGTCGTCGTCGTCGTCGTCGTCGTGTCGGGTTGTCGGTCTCGGATCGTGTCGTCGTCGTCCGTCTTCCGCTGTCGTCGTCGTTCCGTCGGTGTCGTCGTTCGTCGTCCGTCGTCGGTCGTCGTCGTCGTCGTCGGTGGGTCGTCATCGTCGTCATCGGCGCCGTATCGGTTCCTGGGATCATCCGGTGGATCCGTCGTATCGTCACCACGTACATCGTCCGCGTCGTCCAGTACATCTGGAGCGATCGTCCTTCATCCATTCCTTCCATCCACCATCCATCCATTCCTTCCATCCACCATCCTTCCTTCTTCCTTCCATCCTTCCTTCCATCCATCCATCCATCTCTCCTTCCTTCTTCATCCTTCCATCCTTGTCCTTCCATCCATTCCATCCATCCTTGTCCTCTCACTCCTTTCCATCCTCCATTCCATCCATCCCTCCATTATCCATCCCATCTATTCTCCATTTCCATCCATCCATCCTTCATCTTCCTTCCATTCCATCCATCTTCATCCATTCCATCCATTCTTCCTTCATCCATCCATCCTTCTTCCTTCCATCCATCCATCTTTCTTCCTTCCATCCATCCATCCCTATCCATCTTTCATCCATTCCATATCCTTTATCCATCCATTCTTCCTTATTCCTTCCATCCATCCTTCCATCCATTCCTTCCATCCTTCCTATCCTCTCTTCTTTCCTTCCATCTCCATCCTTCCATCCATCCATCCTTCTCCTTCCATTTTCCATTCTTTTCCATCCATCCATTCCTTCCATCCATTTCCATCCTTTTCTTCCTTCATCCATCCATCCACTCCCTCCATCCATTCCATCCCATCCATCCATCCATCCATCCATCCTTCCTTCCATCTTCTTTCTTCCATTCCATCCTTCTATTCCTCCATCCTCCATCCATCCATCCACTTTCCATCCATCCATTCCATCCTCCACCATCCATCTGTCATCCATCCTTCTTTCCTTCCTTCCATCCCATTCCTTCCTTCTTCCACATCCATCCATTCATTTCTTCCATCCATCCATCCATCATCTATGTGTTCCATCCATTCCTCCATCTCCATTTCCTTCTGTCCTGTCCATCCAGTCTGTCCATCCATTTCAGATCCTTTTCCATCCATTCCACTGCATCCTTTTTCATCTTCCATTCTGTCTTCTCCCTCCTCCACATCCATCCATTCCTGTCCATTCCATGTTTTTCATTCCTTCTTCCTTGTCCTGTCCATATTCTATATCCACTGTTGTGTCATTCTTTCTTCCTTCTGTTGTTTCGTCCATCCTGTTCCTTGTCATCCTGTCTGTGTGTCCATCCACTCTTTTCCGTGTCCATCCACTGTGTCCATTCTGTGTTGTCCATGTCCATGTGTCTCTGTGTCCAGTTGTTATCCTTCTGTCTTGTGTCTGTTCCTTCCTTGATGTCTGTGTTCTCTGTCTGTCCTGTGTCCATCCTTGTCCATCCATGTGTCCTTCCATGTGTCCATCCATTTTGTCCGTCCATTGTCTGTGTTCCATCCTTGTCCATGTCCTTCCTGTGTCCATCCATCCTTCCTGTCCTTCCTGTGGTCCATGTGTCTCCTCTGTCCATCTCTGTCCTGTCCATGTCCACTGTTGTCCGTTGTCCATCCATGTGTCC
Organism: Haliotis rubra; assembly: GCF_003918875.1. Taxonomy (NCBI): domain Eukaryota; kingdom Metazoa; phylum Mollusca; class Gastropoda; order Lepetellida; family Haliotidae; genus Haliotis; species Haliotis rubra. The sequence goes on from NW_025765650.1 coordinate 91,663, forward strand.
TGTCTGTCCTTGTCCTTCCATTGTCCTTCTTGTCCACTGTCCATATTGTGTGTGTCCTTGTGGTCCTTGTCCTGTCCTGTCCATGTCCGTCCATCCATGGTTGTCCATCCTCCTTGTGTGTCCTTGTGTGTCCTGTCCGTATGCTGTGTCCTTGTCCTTCATCCTGTCCTGTGTCAGTGTGGTCCATGTCCTTGTCCATCCACTGTCCATGTCTGTGTCATCCATCTGTGTCCACTGTGCCGTCCATCCACTATCCTGTCTGTGTCCATCCAGTGTGGGATCGTGTCCTTGGTCCGTGTCCATGTCCTGTCATGTGTCCTTGTGGCATCCTCCTTGTGTCGTGTCCATTCCATCCCTTCCATCCATCCTTCCATCCATCCCTGTCCTTCCATCCTTGTCCATCCATCCTTTCCATCCTTCCATCCATCCATCCATCCATCCTTCCCCATCCTTCCATCCATCCATCCATCTTCCATCCATCCTTCCATCCATCCCATCCATCCATCCATCCTCCATCCTTCCATCCTTCCATCCATCCACCATCCATCCATCCATCCATCCATCCTTCCTTCCATCCATCCATCCATCCATCATCCATCCATCCATCCATCCTTCCATCCATCATCCTTCCTTCCTTCCATCCTTCCATCCATCCATTCCATCCTTTATCCATCCATCCATTCCATTCCTCCATCCTTCCATCCATCCATCCATCCATCCATTCCATCCTTCCATCCATTCCATCCATCCATCTGTTCATCCATCCATCCATCCATATCCATCCATCCATTCCATCCATCCTTCCTCCATCCATCCATCATTCCTTCCATCCATCCTTCATCCATCCATCCATCCACCATCCATCCATCCATCCATCCATCCATCCACATCCATCCATCCATCCTTTTCCATGTCCATTCTCCATGTCCATCCATCCATCCATCCATATCCTTCCTTCCATCCATCCATCCTTCCATCCTTTGTCATCCATCCATTCCATCCATCCTCCATCCTCATCCATCCATCCTTCCTTCTCCATCCTTGTCCTTCCATCCTTCGTTTGTCCATCCATCCTTGTCCACCATCCTCGTCCATGTCCTGTCTGTCCATCCATCCTTGTCCATCCATCCTTCCTTCCATCCATCCATCCATCCTCCATCCATCCTTTGTCCATGTGTCCTTGTCCATCCTGTGTCCTTGTCATCCATTGTCTCCATGTGTCCATGTGTGTCTGTCCATCCTTGTGTCAGTCCATCCATTCCATCCTGTCCATCCTGTCTTCTTGTCCTTCGTGCTGTCCTCCAGCTCAGTCCATTCCTGTCCATCCGTGTGTGTCCATGTGTCCATCCTTCCTCGTGTGTCATCGTTGTCATGTGTCCATCCTGTCCTTGTCCATCCATCCTGTCCTTCCTTGTCCTTGTCCTTGTCCTTGTCCATGTGTGTGTCCTTCGTTGTCCATCGTGTCCTGTCCGTCCTTGTCCTGTGTGTCCATCCTTGTCCATGTCCTTGTCCATGTCCATCCTTGTCCTTGTCCATCCTTCCATGTCCTTGTCCATTCCTGTGTCCTTGTCTGTTGTGTCCTCCATCTGCCATCTGTCCATCCTGTCCTTGTCAGTGTCCATCTGTGTTGTCCATGTCCTTGTCCATCCTTGTCCATTCCTTGTCCGTCATTCCATCCATCCATCCTTCCTTGTCCATGTCTCATGATCATGTCCATCCATTCCATCCATCATCTATCCGTCATCCATCCATCATCATCCATCATCCATCCATCGTCCATCGTCATACGTCAGCGATACATCGATCATACATCTTCACTACATTGCATCTTCATCTACACTCATCCACAGGGCCATGAGGATTCACCTCCTCGTGGATTGGGTTCTGGGTCCTAAAAGGATCCTTCAATACCCCAGTGGACCATGGGATGTTTTCAGGATCCCACCAACCCGTTTGTAAATGGGTTTGCGCCCTGTGTCGATTGGAGGGACTGGGAGAGTGGTTGAGGGGCATTGGTTCAGGATTAGTGATTCCTTTACCCAACACACCACTTCGCCCATGCACTTCACCCTAGACAGTTAGTAGAGATAATGGGATTCTATCAATCGGCTGGTCACACTCAAGCCCTATTATTATAGACTATATCTATATATGTCATTGCACAAATTACATTTAAGGTGTTTTAATTTCAGGCTTACTTGTTTATCTAAAACAGTTTGTGATTTTGAATTATTATCAATGTTATGAACTTTTGCCTAGAGTCTCTTATGCCCAGAAGGCAGTGGCTCATGGGCCAATCTGGATTGGAACTATTAATCTTTTTAATTCTTCTGCTAGATTATATCATCCAGAATTTATCCTTGGTGCTGCAAGTTGGAAATCCACTTGGTTTTAGCATTGTCCTTGTGATACTCCGTGGTGGGTGGGAGCTCGGATGATAGATTCTAAAAAAACTAAACATGGCTTATGGAGCCCCCATAAAAAAGACCAAGCTGATACACTTGACACTGATCCTGTTGGGACTGACCATAGACTGCCCAACTCCTTGATTATTGGCCACGTTTTCTTCTAGCTTGGAGAACTGTTGACGAGACACCATTGAGAGAGGTGGATCCTTTTACGCCAAATCTCAGAGGGTATACAAGGTATTGCCGGTGATGTTAAAAGGCAGTAAAGCGAGTTGCGTTCTGGTGCTCTACTTGTTGAGTGTGCGAAAGACATCAAGCCACGAACCTTCCTGAGCACGAAAACAACTGTCAGTATTCCGGTCCACGGTCCTGCATCCTAAAACACTTAAGCTTACGAGCAAAGGCGATTTGTCAGAGATCGTGACAGATTCGTTCTGCTGACATGTCCGGAGACTTACGACATGAGTGTCTGAAATGAAGGACCAAGGCGTGCTTTATGTCAAACGTTTTACAACTCCGGAAAACAATGGGAAACTTTCAAAGGCTAATGCATATCTGTTTGCCTTTGCCGTCTCAAATCATCCCAAATCACTGGAGCGGGTTACTGCTTAACGTCCAAGTTGAAAGCACCTACATCCCTAACCCGCTCAAGGGTGTTTTTAAATTGCCAGAAATATGGACATGGTGTAAATACTTGCACATTATTATTAATGGCGATATGTACTTGTCCACAAGCGTCACTGTAGAAGGAAGACACACACAACAGAAGATTATTGCTAACAGATGATTTTAAAATGCACCAACTGCTCAGGCGAGACGAACCATCCTTCTCCAAAGATTGTCCTGTTGGAAAAGAACAAATGCACAAAATTAACAAGATCAGAATTACCAGAGACATTTAAAACTTTTCCGAGAGCCAAAAACTTGTAATGAGACTTCTGACCAGGAGAACATAATGCTTCCAGTAACCCGCAAGCAGCATCTGAGTCAAGCTCTAAAGAGTGCCCAAATTGTCCACAAGCTGTCAAAATAAAATTTGACTTGGGTCGAAAGCGATTCTCCAGAGCTCTTGTACCCTGCAATGTCTTCTCAAACTACAGACTCAGCTTCCAATGTTATGTCTGAAAGAAGCAGTCCAGCGTCATCTTTCTGGTAAACAGTCTCAGCCGAGGTTCAAAGTCTCAATCGTCATCTACTGGTCAACAAACTGGGTAAAGCCAAAAATAAACCACAAACCCTGGACCCTCAAAAGCACAAAGTGGAAGACCCCCAAAGGGTCAGAAAACAGAATACAGTTAATACAACAAATAAGAAGGATCTCTTGATGATATGGACGTAACTGGCAGAGCCGTCCATGCCCTGGGAATACCTGGCTTGTCGCCCACCAAACAAGTGCAGGGTAGAGTCCCATAAATCCCCCAAAGAGATAGGTTATCAGAATAATATCCATACAAGTGGAATTGCGAGAGGGACTAAAGACCAGCTTCAGTGAATTTGCAGCTTCAATGAGTCCAAGATTAGCACACCATCAGCAATCTGTCGCAGGAGACATGGTTTAAAACAGACGGACACTTTTGACTTACGCCATTTCAATGCGTATCATTTATTTTCACTCCGGGTGACATGGGGCCACTGGCGGATCTTCCATCCTCATCGAGGCAGGAATATTATCCATAGCCCTGTTTTAGCACTATACTGCTAGTCCTACAGGCTGTTACCGTTCTGACTCACTTTTCATCTTTTGCTCACATTATGCTCTTTGTGTATGTCTCACCGTCTTCAGCTCTTCAGAAGAGTGAACTTCAAAATCTATATGACCAACTCCCCACAACCCTGTATTATTATGGGAGATTTAAATGGCATTACAAGCCACTCTGAGGTGAGTGTTACAAATACTAATGCTAAAAGGTAAAAACTATTAGGAAGAGTTCTGTTCAGATAATGATTTATGCATCTATATTGGTAGTTCCAACACCTAATGGCTACATCCTGGCACGGGAACCTTATTCAGCTCTAGATTTTATCAAATTACAGACCCCAGACCTATTGAATGAATTTGAATGGTCAGTCCCACAATGGAATCTTTGTGGAAGTGACCATTTCCCAACAATAGTAAAAGCCTGTGAACCCATCTGATAATACCCCATCCTCCTAGATGGAACTTTAAAAAAGCTAACTGGAATTTATATCAAACTCTCTGTTGTAACAGACTTCAACCTGCACTGTTTATAGATGTTTCTGATGCGTATAAAACTTGATTACCTCTGATAGACTCAATAAAGTGGCTGATGTGTCATGCAAATCCTCTGCAATTCCACACATCCGAAAACCATGGTTTAACTGGAGGATACCAAACAGAGGCTGAAGGACGGCACGGAAGAAAGCTGAAATTATTTCCGAAATCTTCATCCTATAGTCCATAATTTGAATAAAATTTAAAATGTTAAATGCTAGGGCGCGGCATGCCTTCAAAAGCAAAATAAACGTCGTCAATCCTGGCGAAATTATGTATCACAAATAAATTCACGAACGCCGATATCAAAGGTATGGAATATGATCAGAGAAAATAAAAGTAAAGAGTTCCTAAATCTGGCATTAAGCATCTACAAGATGGAGACGAATTATTAACTAGTAAATCTGATATTGCAAATAAACTTGGAGAAACTTTGGCCAAACTTGCTCTTCCTCATCGAATTATTTACCTCAATTCCAAAATTATAAAATCAACAGGAAAAGAAACCTGTTAATTTCAATTCAGATAATGGGAAGATTACAATGAACTGTATTTTCTATTCATGAGCTTCATTCTGTTCTGAACAGGCTCATGATACTGCTGCAGGGGCTGATAACATACATTATCAGCTTCTAAAACACCTACCAGAATCATGTTTAGGAGAGACCCTCTTAACCATTTTTGATAATGTTTGGACATCTGGAAAATTTCCTGCTTCTTGGCGGGATGCTATTATTGTTCCCGATCCCTAAACCTGGACAATGACCATGCACAGATCCACCTTCGAATTATCACGACCGATTTCACCTAACAAGCTCCTTGTTTGCAAGACCATGGAACGCATGATAAATAATCGACTTGTTTGGTACTTAGAAACCAATAACCTTATAACAGATATCAGTGTGGTTTCCGTAAAAAACAGAAGTACGATCGACCATCATTTAGTGCGTTTAGAATCCTTTGTTAAAAATGCCATTATTCCAAAACAACATGCAGTGTCGGTCTTTTCGATTTAGAAAAAGCATATGACACTACATGGAAACATAAGGATTTTAAAGAGATTTACACGATTTGGTTTGCAGGGCCGTTTGCCTCACTTCATATCAAGTTTTTTAACTTGTAAGGCAATTTCAAGTCCGCGTGGGTTCTACCCTGTCTGATCATTACAATCAGGATCAGGGTGTCCCACACAAGGCAGTATTTGTCTGTAACACTTTTTAGCATAAAGATAAAATAAGTTTGTCAAATAAGGTTTTTAAATAATTCAATCGATGGGTCACTCTGTTTGTGGATGATTTTAATATTTCTTGTCGTAGGTAAAAATATGCATACTATTGAACAGCAACTGCAATTGTGTTTAAACAAAATAAATAAATGGGTGTCTTGAAAAGTGGGTTTTAAATTTTCTAAATCAAAAGCTAATTGTAGTACACTTCTGTCAGAAAATATAAGCCACATAAGGACCCAGAACTAAATTTAAGTAGCTCTCCCATTAAAGGTTGTAAAGGAGGCCAAGTTCTTGGAATCTCATTTTCGACTCCAATTTAACTTTTCTTCCCGCATATCAAATCTCTTAAAATTAAATGCCTGAAGGCACTCGATTTATTGAAAGTCAGTAATCTAATTCAAGGTGGGGAGGGATCAAGCTACGCTCCTACACCAGCACAGATCACTGAGGTCGCTCGAAGCTTGATTACGCCTCTATCGTATGGGTGGGAATGCAGAAAAACGAAACCTCAAACTACTTGATTCTATCCATCCCACCAGGGTCTAAGACTTTTAGTATTGGGTCTTTCCAGAACCTCTCCCATTGACAGTCTCTACGTTGAGGCCGAGTGAGCCATCTTAAAAACTACGCCGTATCAAATTGTCCTACAATATATCCCACAAAGTTATATTCTAATGAATCCAATCCTGCTCACACTTGCGCGTTTTAATCCTCTTTATGAGAGTTTGTATAATAAAGACTTTCCTTGTTCCTACCTCTTGGGATAAGAGAATCCAACAATATATTTCTGCTACCCGGCGTGGGCTAGTTAATATATCCTCCTTCCCGTCTTCTTTCTTCTCCTCCTATGGCAATTGGGTAGAGGCCAGAAGTTGACTTAACATTAACCTACATTAAAAAATCAGAAACTAATGATCTACGAGTATAAACAAGAATTTAGTCCAATTAAGAAATAGATATAATACCTATAGAATGATCCGTATATACAAAGATGGATCAAGGATGGTAGCGCGGTTGCTTGTGCCACTGTCATTGGAGTCCAAAATAATATCTTCAGACTACCCAATGACAGTTCAATTTTCACAGGCAGGAAGCAAAACGCTGTACTAGCAGCTCTTAAATATATTAATAGAAACACCGTAAAATATAAAACAATATATCATCTTTTCAGATTCTCTTTCGTGTCTTCAGGCTATTAAAATCTTTCTTGCAAACATCCGCTTTTTATTAGAAATGATTGAGATTGTACAATGAACTTGCTACTGGCCAATGCGACATCGTCTTTTTGTTGGTTACCCAGCCACGTTGGCATTTCTGGGAACACGATGGCTGATAATTTGCTACTAAGGCAGCACTCAACAAATCTGGCGACACCACTTCTTATCCCATACTCTGATTACAAGGCTAGCATTAGAACATGCCACATCTATTCCGATCTCCATGCAAAAGCTCCATTAGGACACCATTTATCCAGTCCATTGAATAAATGTACATGCAATAAAACCCTATATTGGTTACACCTGCTTGGAGTTTGGTAGTCTAGTTCCATTCCCTGCCATGTCCATTCTTTCAGTCCTTCATATCCATCTGTCCATGTCCTGGCTATGTCCATCCTATCCATTTATCCATTGATCCATTAAGGCTCCGTCTATTCCTCATTCATTCCTATATTTCATTCAAATTTCTCTTCGTCCATTCCTCCACTTTCCATTATTCCTTCCATCCCCTCCATTATCCATCCATTCCATCTATTCCATCTCTTCCCATATATATATATGCCATTCCTTCATTTTCCTTCTATGCTTCAGGGTCATTCTGCTATCCACATGGTCTCCATTCCATGATCCATTCCTTATGGTCTACCTTCATGTGTCCACTACCATTTTCTCTATGTGTCCACTATCATTCCACTCTCCATATTCATTATTCCTATCCCTTCAAGTCTTCATTTCCTCCTATTTCATTTCCATCCATATTCATCTATCCTTCCTGTCTTTGTCCTTCTTTATCCCTTTATCCATCCATCCATCCATCCTTGTCCATCCATCCATCCATCTTTATCCATCCTCCACTCATCCATTATTCTTTTCTTCCATCCATCCGTTCATCCACTCCATATCTTCCTTCATCTTCCTTCATCCATCCATCCATCCATCCTTCATCCATCCATCCATCCATCCACCTCCATCCATCCACATGTCCATCCTGTTCCATCCATCCATCCACTGTCCATCCATCCTGTCCATCATCCATCCTTCCATTGTCCATCAGTGTCCATCCTTGTCATCCATTGTCCTTGTGTCCTTCTCTGTCCATCCATCCATCCTTGTCCGTGTCCATCCTCTTGTCCTGTCCATCCTTGCTTGTCCATCTTTGTCCATCCATCCTTGTCATCCTTGTCTGTCCTTGTCCATCCATTGTCCATCCGTCTGTGTCCATCCTTGTCCATCCATCCTTGTCCATCCATGTGTCCATGTCCTTGTGTCCATCCATCCATCCTTGTCCATCCATCCTTGTGTGTCCCTTGTCCATCCTTGTCTGTCCATCCATCCTTGTCCATCCTGTCCATCCTTCCTGTGTCCATCCTGTGTCCTGTGTCCTCCTTTGTCATGTCCATGTCCATCCATCCTTTGTCCTTGTCCATCCATCCTTGTCCTTGTCTTGTCCGGTTGTCCATCCATCCATCCTTGTCATCGTCCATGTCCATCTTTGTCCGTCCATGTCTGTGGTCCGTTGTCCATCGGTGTCCATCCATCCTTGTCCGGCCATCCATCCATCCATCCGTCCATCCATCCGTTATCCATATCCATCCATCCATCCATCCATCCATCCATCATGTCATCCTTGTCCTTCATCGTCCGTCGATCGTCCATCGTCTGTCGTCGTCCATCATCCGTCCATCGTGATCGTCGATCAGCCATCGTCTCCATCCATTCCATCCATTGTCGATCGATTCATATGTCCGTCCTTCCATCCATTCCATCCACGTCCATCATGTCCATTGTCCGTCGTCCATGATCTTCATCCGTCCATCGATCCATCCATTGTCCACGTCATTGATCCATCCATCCATCCATTTGATCCATCCATTTGTCCATCCATCCACATCATCGTCATCCGTCATTATCGTCGTCTTCGATCGTCGATCCATCCGATCGTCCTGATCGTCGATGTCGGGTCCATCCGTCGTCGATCCATCCATCCGTCCATCGATCCATCCATCCATCGATCTGATCCGATCGATCGATCGATCCTATCGATACGTCGATCTGAATCGATTCGTCGATCGATCGATCCGTCTCGACGTCCGATCAATCGACGTCTGATATCGATCGATCGTCCGTCCGTCGATCGATCGTCACTGGTTGATCCGCATCCATTTATCCTTCTCGTTCCTCCATCATCCACCTTCATTCCATCCATGTCCATCCATCCTTCCATCCATTCCATCCCTCCATCCATCCACATCCATCCATCCATCCATCCTTCCATCCATCCATTTATCCATCCATCCATCCATCCATCCATCCATTCCCTTTCCATCCTTATCCTTCCTTCCATCCATTTATTCCATCCATCATCCATCCATCCATCCATTCCATATCCTTCCATCCATCCATCCATCCATCCTTCCATCCATCCATTTATCCATATCCATTCTTCCATCCATCCATCCATCCATCCATCCATTATCCATCCCTTCCTATCTTTATCCATCTTTATCATCCTTATTCTTCCATCTTATCCATCCATCCATCCACTCCTATCCCATCCATTTATCCATCCATTTCCATCCATCCATCCATCTTCCTTCCATCATCTTTCCATCCATCCTTCCTTTATCCATCATCCATCCATCCTTCCATCCATCCATCCTTCCATCCATCCATCCATCCATTTATCTTTATCCATCCATCCTTTTCCATCCATCCATCCATCCATCCATCCTTCCATCCATCCATCTTCATCCATCCTTCCATCCATCCATCTTCCATCCATCCATCCTCCTTTCCATCCATTTTCCATCCATCCTTCCATCCATCCATCCTTCCATCCATCCATCCTTTCCTCATTTTATTCCATCCATCCATCTTTATCCATCCATCCATCCATCCATCCATCCATCCATCTTCCTTCCATCCATCCATCCATCCACATCATCCCTTCCATCCATCCATCCTTCATCCATCCATCCATCCATCCATCCATCCATCCATTTCCATCCATCCATCCATCCATATATCCATCCATTCCATCCATCCCATCCATCCATCCATCCATCCATCCTTCCTTCCATCCATTCATCATCCCATCCATCCATTATATCCATCCATCCATCCATCCATCTTTTCATTCCATCCATCCATCCATCCATTCTTCATCCATCATCCATGTCCTTCCATCCATCCATCCATCTGTCCATCCATTCTGTGTCCATCCATCCATCCATGTCCATCCTTCCATCCATCTGTCCATCCATCCTTTCCATCCATCCTTCTGTCCATCCATCCTTGTCCATCCATCCATCCATCCATCCTTTTTCCATCCATCCATCCATCCATCCTTGTCCATCCATCCATCAGTCTTGTCCATCCATGTGTGTCCATCCTTGTCCATGTGTGTCCATCTGTCCTTGTGTCCATCCTTGTCCTTGTCCATGTCATCATCCATTGTGTCCATCCATCCATCCATCTGTGTGTCCATCCATTCTGTCGTCCATCCTGTGTGTCCATCCTTGTCCATGTCCATCCATCCTGTGTCCATCCTTGTCCTCCTGTCATTGTGTCCAGTGTGTGTCCATCCGTGTGTCCATGTCTGTGTGTCAGTGTCCTGTCCATTGTCCTGTGTCCATCCTTGTCCTTGTGTCCTTGTCTGTGTCCATCCTTGTCCTTGTGTCCATCTGTGTCCTGTGTCCATGTGTCCATCCATCTGTGTCCTGTGTCCTTGTGTCCATCCTTGTGTCCTTGTCCATGTCCTGTCCATGTCCATCCTGTGTGTGTCCATGTCCTGTCTGTCCATGTCGTGTGTCCATGTGTGTCCATCCGTGTCCTTGTCCTGTGTCCACTGTCCATGTGTCCATGTGTCCATCCTGTCCTGTCCTTGTCTGTGTCGTGTGTGTCCATCCGGTGTCCTTGTGTCGTGTCTGTGTCCATCCATCCTTGTCCTGTGTCCGTGTGTCCTGTGTGTGTGTCCATGTCCAGTCAGATGTCCATGTCTGTGTCCTTGTCCTGTGTCCAGTGTCCTGTGTCCTGTGTCCTTGTCCTGTGTGTGTGTCCTTGTCCTGTGTCCTTGTCCTGTGTCCTGTGTCCGGTGTGTCTGTGTGTCCATGTCCTGTGTCCTGTGTCCTGTGTGTCCTTGTCTGTGTCTGTGTGTGTGTCCATGTGTGTCCTGTCGGTGTCCTTGTCCATGTCCATGTCCTTGTCGTCATGTGTGTCCGGTGTCCATCCTTGTCCTTGTGTCTCACATCCATCCTGACACATCATCACTACATTGCATCAGGGACAGTGTCGTTCATCGTTGTGTCAGGGGGCGTGTCTGTCATGTGTAGGGGACATTGTCACATCATGGGATTGTGGGGGCATTGTCATCGTGTGTGCCGGGGGCGTGTCACATCGTGCGTGCCTAGGCGGCATCACATGATGTGTGTGTCAGGGGGACAGTGTCACATCATGGGTCCCGGGGCTGGGGAATCATCATGCGTGCCGGGGCAGTGTCATCGTGGGTGCCGGGGCAGTGTCGCATCGTGGGAGTCGGGGAGTGTGTCACATCGTGGGTGTGGGGGCAGTGTCACATCATGGGTGTCGGGGCAGTGACACATCAAAGGGTGCCGGGTGCCGGGGGCAGTGTCATCGTGGGTGTCGGGGCATTGTCACATCGTGGGTGTCGGGAGCAGTGTCACATCGTGTTTGTCGGGGGAGAGTCACCACATCGTGTGTGTCGGGGAGAGTGTCACATCATGGGTGTCGGGGACAGGGTCACATCATATAGCTGTACATGTGGTGGTTCTGAGTGAGCGTTTTGGGTAGAACCCTTTAAAAGATGTGGAGAAAGAAATGCATAATTACGTTAGTGACAAATAATTTTGGTAGAGCCTTACAAGGCATCGTTCGGGCTTTCGTCGTTGCTGTATGTCGTGACTACCTTCCTGTCGACTTTTCTGCGTGTAAGCCCTCCTCTGATGGATTTACACATCTTCTGTTTATCGGATTTGGTTGGGTCCTGAATCTTTGGGGAATATCAATGTAAGTTGTGAGTTCGCCCCACAGCGCAAAACCTGTGCTGGTCTCCAGCCCGCGCCAGCCCTATATATGAGATACCGTAGAGTGTCCAGCCGTACGAAGTTCAACCCTATGAGATACCGTAGAGTGTCAGCCCGGAGTACGAAGCCTATGAGGATACCGTAGAGTGTCCAGCCCGGAGTACGAAGTTCAACCCTATGAGATACAGTAGAGTGTCCAGCTCGGAGTGTGAAGTTCAACCCTATGAGATACAGTGAGAGTGTCCAGCTCGGGTGTGAAGTTCAACCCTATGAGATACAGTAGAGTGTCCAGCTCGGGTGTGAAGTTCAACCCTATGAGATACAGTAGAGTGTCCAGCAACTGCTGAGGGGTGTCTTCCCACAATAGTCCTGTTCTCCACAACTCATCCTCCTGTGCCTCCGTGATGATGCTTGCCTGCCGACTCAATCCCAGTAACCTGACGAGCCAGTATTTTCATTTTCGCATCTAAGACTTACCCTCATATCTTTCAAGTATGGTGAATCAAAACAGTTGATATAAATGCTCTTTTTTTCTGAGGTGATATTGGAGAGCTGTGATTATTTCATACAAATTATTCCTCCGATACTGTTCCCGTTTTTTATTTTTGACTTCCGTTATGAACAATATCAAAGTCTTGTTGAGAGCCATTTCGTTTGACGCAAGAGATACAATACCTTGATGTTGGAGTAGGACATCGAGGTGTCGTTTTTGTATTTCTATCACCCATTTCCTGAAAATATTTACTGCCCATTTACTTTATTCTGAGTGTTTACCGAGTAACTGGAGTCACAGAGTTGTACAATCTCAGCTTCTGAAAGGGGGTGCCAAAACGAAATTCTTCTTTACTTTCAGATTCCAGTTTAGAAACAGCATTTGACAAACAACTAGACGTAGGTTTTGATTCCAGTGCCCCGATTCCCCACTTTCCTCCAATAATTGACTGGCTAAAATTTATCGGAATTGTGATCGGAGAGGAAGTAGGTGTTATGAAGTTCATTATCTGAATCGCTACTTGAAAAACAAATGGCATTGTTCGATATCAAAATTTGGGACCGCACTTTCGCCAGCGCCGTCAGAAAACAGAAGAACTTCAAATTTTACTACAACCTCTTCAGCAGGTTCAGGCTTACTAGAAAATGTATTTTGCTTTAAAACAGTTCGTCTTCATATCCAGACATCCTTCGATAAACAAGGAAACGTGCCAGAAATTCTCAGACTCGATACAGGCATTTTATACCGATAGCCCTCCAATGTTAGTGCACGTGCATTTTGCAAGTGCCGTTTTAGCGGATTGTAACAGCTACCGGGAACAGTAGTGAGATAGGGATGCTAGGGCGACATCGCTAAAATGTCAGTACAGTACAACTGTTATACAGACCAAATCAAAGACAGTATTGTTTTTAAAAAAATATCAAATGTCAGCATTTTAGTATATGCACATAATGATAGGTATCAATCGCCATAGATCTGTATTCATTGCTCATGTAATTGCGTGGACTATCATAACCTCCAATATTAGTGCACGATTGCGACCAGTAAGATTTTGCTCAGAGCTCATATTGGACGGTACTTTGTTTTAAGTAGGAGAATGTCCTCATACTCTCCATTAGTTGCGCATTCTCCTATACAGAATCGTCATCACCAACCCCGAACTCAAATGATCCGGAAGTGATGTCAAGTTTGATGATGGCATGTAGAATGACGTCACTCGTTGGTTGTAGACGCTTCACGGTTATCTTCACATAGCCATTGAAGGTGAAGGCCGACGGATCGCCTTCGCACATATTTGGTCTGATTTCCAGATCATAAAAGATGGGCTTGACCGTTTTCGGAAGAATTACAACATATTCCTTTGCTTTGGCAGCGTTATATAGTCCGCCTGGAACATATAAAACACGATAAACCGTTGCTAGGGAAACAACCGAACCACTGACACGTGGTCCATGGAGTAGCTACTATATGGTGTTGGCGTAGTGGTGAAATAGTTGACGGGGTCACCTCACGCCATGTTATGGACAATGTAATTATAGACAGGTGTCAAGCAGAAACATTGATGTCACTTAGTCTCATGCGGTTTACATTGCAACTTCATGGCTGTCAGTCAACCTCAGTTATTGAAAAATAGTTCAAACTAAAGATTAACTTGTCAATCTCAGTTACCGCTAAATAATGTTCACTCAACCTCGACACTGACACCTCACACCTCTGTTATTGTTCGTTAGTTTACATTTGAACCTCGACACTGACACCTCAGACCTGTGATTGTTCGTTAGTTTACAGTTCAACCTCGACACTGACACCTCACACCTCTGTGATTGTTCGTTAGTTTACAGTTCAACCTCGACACTGACACCTCACACCTCTGTGATTGTTCGTTAGTTTACAGTTCAACCTCGACACTGACACCTCACACCTCTGTGATTGTTCGTTAGTTTACAGTTCAACCTCGACACTGACACCTCACACCTCTGTGATTGTTCGTTAGTTTACAGTTCAACCTCGACACTGACACCTCACACCTCTGTGATTGTTCGTTAGTTTACATTTGAACCTCGACACTGACACCTCAGACCTCTGATTGTTCGTTAGTTTACAGTTCAACCTCGACACTGAGACCTTTACATTTGAACCTCGACACTGAGACCTCAGACCTCTGTGATTGTTCGTTAGTTTACAGTTCAACCTCGACACTGACTAATTTCAGCCTCAAGATTGGCACATGAAACCTAAGTTATTGTTAAATATATAGTTTAATTTCAACCATTCGACATGGCGGTCACAGTTAGTGCTAAACACTAATCATATAAGTCACATTGCAATTACAGATCTGAACAAGTGTAAACTTCGAATCCGAAGGTGAGAGAAACCAGCCATATGCCAACACAAATATGTTAGCACGTGCAGCTTGGCGCATTTGATCTGTTATGCAGATTATAAAAACAGCGTGAGTGTGCTATAACATGTTGAAACGCAGTACGTACTTATCTCGTCAGACCTTGACACCATGTAGATTCTGTTGCTAAACTCAATATACAGTACAAGCTTTAGAAGCACCCAGTCTGGTGTTTTCTTTGCTACCTGAACTTCCTGTAGAAAACGTAGATTTTTAAATCAGTGATTACTTTATGTTTGCGGGTACTGTGTTAAGTGAGTGTGTAAATGTTGTGAGTACTTAAGTAAGTGAGCAAACCATTGTCTTGAGTGAGTGAGGAGTAATACTGTGTTTTAAGTAAGTGAGCAAACCATTGTCTTGAGTGAGTGAGTAATACTGTGATTTAAGTAAGTGAGCAAACCATGAGTGAAGTAATACTTGTTTTAAGTAAGTGAGAGCAAACCATTGTCTTGAGTAATACTGTGATTTAAGTAAGTGAACAAACCATAATTGAGTGAGTGAGTAATACTGCGATTTAAGTAAGTGAGCAAACCATTGTCTTGAGTCGGTGAGTAAGTAATACTGTGATTTAAGTAAATGAGCAAACCTATGTCTTAAGTGAATGAGTAATGCTGTGTTTTAAGTAAAGTGAACGAACCATTGTCTTGAGTCAGTGAGTACCGCAGTGAAAATAGCAATCTTGTGTTTAAGACGCCTGCAGGTAAGTGACACTGTAAGTGAGTAACACAGCTTCAGGTGAGAAATACTGGTTCCGCTACATGAGTTGTGCTGTGTTTTAAGTAAGTGAGTAACACAGCTTCAGGTGAGAAATACTGGTTCCGCTACATGAGTTGTGCTGTGTTTTAAGTAAGTGAGCAATATAGCTTTGGAGAAGTGAAAACGTTTTCAAAAAGTGAGCATTGAAGCGTTTAGAAATCGAGTGAGTAATGTTAGTATGAGTGATACTGTGAATCAAGTGAGTAATATAGCGCTGAAGACGTCATTATGACTAATACAGGCAAAAGACATCAATTCCTTCAGTAAACGCCTGTTTTACTCAATTTTCTTTAGTTTCAGAACGTATTATTTTAAGGTTGCAAGTTGCGATGACGGAAGCTTTCAACAGTGTTCGAGTTTTACTATGGCGTGATTCAACACACAATATCACATCTACGCCACAATTAGACACATTTGTATTTACATCATGTTGAAAGGGTCATTTCAAACCTTTCTAGATGCAGTGAACATTGAACACCAAATATCGCGATAAATTTAAAGCTAAACAATATAATGTTACATAAAGTTTGTGAACGGAAATAAAGAGAACTTTTATTGTTTCTTCAGATTTGGATTTGAGTTCAGAGAGAGTTGTCAAACACACATAACAAGGTATTACAAGGTTTGTCGGTACAGAAAGAATAGGGAATCAGTTTTCTATATTTCATAATAAAGTGAGTGAGTGAGTGAGTTAATATTTAACGTCACATCGGCAATATTTCAGCCATATCGTGACGAGAACATTTGATATTGAAATGAAATATATAGATATTTTAAAAACCTGCCAACGAAGGGCAGTAAAACAACTAGAATATCACATATACAGATAAAACTAGTAATAGAGTCTAAAACATTTTAACCACAGGGGACAACACAATATAAAAATGGGCTATAGATCACCAACAACTGAAAGTAGGTCACCATACCAGGGTCCATGGGGACTTACATTACCTTTGCTACCTGCATGGACCCTAGTTGGATTTACACCATCCCTTCAGCCGCTGGTGAGTGTAGGACAATTTAGCCGAAATCTAAATGAACAAAAATACTACGTTTAAAAACTTGGTATGTGAAAAGTCTACTTTGAAAGTTTGGGGACTTACGTACCCTCTCAGGAGGACAATAATTTTACAGTACTTTAACCTCCTTTGAGGGTACAGCCACTAACAATCTAAGGTACTAATCTAAATTACCAATCTTTAAAATATATCTATTTATAAACCACATTAATCAGAATTCATCAAAGAAATCAATTTCTTTTAAACACCCAATAATTAAATGATAATTAACATTTGTAAAAAGATCCTTCATTGTTTTTACATTGAAATATTTATCCCTTATGATGGAGAATTCAACACAGTCAAGCTGGACATGCTTGACCGTGGTTCTCTCATCACAAGGGATACAAAACGGAGGATCCTCACCTTTCAATAGGTATTTGTGAGTATAACGCGTATGGCCAATGCGTCGCAAAATGACCTCCTCAAATCTGGACTGACAACCCAAGTAGGTGTAACCAATATAAGGTTTTATTGCATGTAGTTTATTAATACCTACTTGGTTGTCCCACTTCTTCTGCAACAGATCACGGATGTAAGTTCTAATGCCAGCTTTATAATCAGAATATGGAATAAGAAGTGGTGTCACAGATTTGATCGGCCATTGTATTCCCAGAAATGCCAACGTGGCTGGGTAACCAACAGAAGACGATGTCGCATTGGCCAGTAGCAAGATCATTATATAATTCGATTATTTCAATTAAAAGTGGATGTTTGCAAGAAAGATTTTTAATAGCCTGAAGGCAAGAAAGAGAGTCAGAAAATATTATATATTGTTTATGTTTGGGATGTCGTTGAATATAATTAAGAGCAGTTAATATGGCGTTTGCTTCTGCTGTAAAAATGGAGCTGTTATCAGGTATTCTAGAAGATATTGTTCTGGATCCAATGACCGTGGCACATGACACCGCGCCACCGTCCTTGGATCCATCTGTAAATAAGGATTTGTGTGTATTATATTTAGTTTTTAGATGATTATATTCTTGTTTATATTGTAATTCATTAGTTTCAGATTTCTTAAACTGTGTCAATGTAAGGTCAATTTCAGGCCTAACCAGTTGCCAAGGAGAAGAAGAAAGAAGACGGGAAGGAGCTATATTTCCCAGCTCAATGCCGGCAGCGGACAGGAATGGCTTAATTCTGTGCCCAAGAGGCGGAACAAGAGAAGGTTTTTTATTGTATAAATCCTCATAGACGGGATGAAAGACACAGTTAAATGCAGGGTTAGACTCGCTAGAATATAGTTTAGTAATGTATTGTAAGGATAATTTTATCCGACGTTGTGTAAGAGAAGGCTCATCTGCTTCAACATATAGACTATCAATAGGAGAGGTTCTAAAGGTCCCAAGACAAAGTCTTAGGCCTTGGTGGTGGACAGAATCAAGAAGTTTTAAGTTGCTTTTGTAAGCTCCACCATATACGATGGAGCCATAATCAAGCTTCGAGCGGACCAATGATCGATATAGGTGGAGCAGGGTAGCTTGATCCCCTCCCCACTTTGAGTTGGAAACAACTTTCAACAAATCAAGTGCCTTCAGGCATTTGGCTTTAAGTGATTTAATATGCGGCAAAAAGGTTATATGGGAGTCGAAGATTAGACCCAAGAATTTGGCCTCCTTAACAACTTTGATGGGAGTGCCATTTAAAGATAGTTCCGGATCTTTATGCGGTTTATATTTTCTACAAAAGTGTAGACAATTAGTTTTGGATTTGGAAAATTTAAAACCGTTTTCAAGACACCATTTATTTATTTTATTTAAACACAACTGCAATTGCCGTTCAATAGTATGCATATTTTTACCACGACAAGAAATGTTAAAATCATCCACAAAAAGTGATCCATCAATGGAATCGTTTAAAACCTTGGATAAACTGTTAATCTTGATACTAAATAAAGTGACAGACAAAATACTGCCTTGAGGGACACCCTGATCCTGATTGTAATCATCAGACAGGGTTGAACCCACTCGGACTTGAAATTGTCTGTCTTTCAAAAACCGTGATATAAAAAGAGGCAAACGGCCTCTCAAACCAAAGTCATGTAAATCCCTCAAAATGCCATGCTTCCAGGTCGTATCATAAGCTTTCTCAAGATCAAAGAACATTGATACAGCATGTTGTTTACTTGCTATAGCATTCTTAACAAAGGATTCTAAACGTACCAAATGATCAATGGTACTACGATTTTTCCTGAAACCACATTGAATATTGGTTATAAGGTTATTGGTTTCAAGATACCAAGTTAGTCTATTATTCACCATACGTTCCATGGTTTTACAAACACAGCTAGTTAAAGATATCGGTCTGTAAATAGACGGATCTGTATGATCCTTGCCAGGTTTTGGTATTGGGACTACAATGGCATTACGCCAGGAAGTCGGGAAATTTCCTGAGGTCCATATTGTATCAAAGATATTTAGCAGCGATAATGGATATCATCAGCCCCTGGTGCCGTATCATGAGCTTGCTCAAGGGCAGTGTGGAGCTCATGTAATGAAAATAATTCATTATAGTCTTCGTCATTATCCGACGTAAAATTAAGTCGCTTCTTCTCCTGTTGTTTCTGGTAGGTTTGAAATTCAGGGACATAATTGGACGAAGAAGAATGTTTGGCGAGAGTGTCACCAATCTTATTGGCAATATCAGCCTTATCCGTCAATAAATTAGCACCATCCTTCAAATGGTGGACAGTAGATTTTGAGCCTTTGCCTTTTATTCGTTGAATCATGTTCCACACCTTTGACATCGGTGTGCGGGAATTAATTTTTGAAACATAGTTTCGCCAAGACTGACGCTTATTTTGTTTAAATTCGCGTCGAGCCTTGGCATTTAAAATTTTAACTCCATCTAAATTATGGACTGTAGGATGTCGGCGAAAATATTTTTCTGCCTTTTCCCTATTTTTCTGGCCTGTTTACAGTCATTATTAAACCATGGTTTACGAATATGAGGAATTGCAGAGGACTTAGGTATGGTTTCATCAGCTATAGTCTTTAGTGTATCAGAGAATAACTGGATTGGATCTAGAGCATTGCACAAAAATTCAGATTTCAAGTTGTCAGTACACAGTGTTTGAAAAAAAGGCCAGTTGGCCTTACTAAAAATCCACCTTGTGGCAGGTGGATCAACAGTCGGTTTTATAGCTGAAAGTATTGTGGGGAAATGGTCACTTCCACACAGGTCATCGTGGACTGACCATTCAAATTCGTTATAAATATTGGGATCTGTAAGAGACAGATCAAGTGCAGAATAAGTTCCAAATCCAGGATGTAAGTAAGTGGCTGATCCATCATTAAATATACATAAGTTATTATTAGAAATAAAATCTTCCAAGAGCTTCCCCTTCGTATTAGTCTGAGAACTACCCCAAAGAGGATTGTGTCCATTTAAATCGCCCATGATAATACAGGGCTTGGGGAGCTGGTCATAGAGAGCTTGAAGTTCAGACTGTTGGAGAGACGAGGACGGTGGAAGATACAGAGAACACAATGTAAAAACAACGTGCAAAGTTACACGGACAGCAACAGCTTGAAGGGAGTAGTAAGAAGGACAGGGCTATGGATGACACCACGTTTCATCAGGATTGAAGAACCTCCAGTAGCTTTAGCTCCAGGAGCTGAAAAGACATTATAAGAAGTATACCCTCTCACATCAAATTTGTCAGTGTCTCTTTAGTATGTTTCTTGTAAGCAGATAGCCGATGGTGTAAAATCTTGAATTAAGAGTTGTAAATCATTAAAATTGTTCCTAAGACCTCTACAATTCCACTGTACTAATGTATGGTTAGACATTATGGTGGAGTTATAGGAGACCGGTCTTTTTCTTTGGAGAATGACTCCGGAGCAGGTGCTTTGAGGAGAGGAAATATCCATGTCCTCAAACTTCCCAAACTTATTGAACAGAGAAACAGTATTTTTTCTGTGCTTTGGGGTCACGATCAGAACGTTGATTTTGCTTCGAATAATTGACATTTGCATTGGGTTTCTTTCCTTTAGAAGGCTGAATCGTTGTTTGTGAAGCAGATGTCCAATGAGACGGTTTTTCTGGGATTTTAGCAGAAAGGAATACTGGAGCAGAGGACTCAGTCCATGTGAAGTCCGTCTGACAACCTTCTGAATGGACTGAAATGATTCTAGAAGCTGTATTAGGAGCTGGAGGACAAATGAGAAAACAGCAGCAGCATACGATGGCCCTGGATGTTTCTTGGGCGAGAACAATCTTTTTGGCATCTTGGAAAGAGATGTTGCGTTCATGCTTGACTCGGGAAATTGTGGATTGTTGTTTCCACGCTGGGCAATCTTTGGATGAAGAAGGATGATTGCCAGAACAGTTGACACAAGATGGGGATTTGTCACACAATGCACTGTCTGCACATGTTCCGCCACATCTATGGCAGGCAGCTGGGTTGCGGCATGATCGAGAGCCGTGTCCATACTTTTGACAACAGTAGCACCTTAGAGGATTTAGAATAAAGGCATCGACCCTTAAACGACAATAACCTGCTTTGAGTGAGTCGGGACGTGTTGGAACACCAAACGTGAATAAGTAGGTATTAGTTTTTGTGATTTCATTGTCTTTCTTGATAGTAAATCGTTTTACATCAAGAACACCTTGTGAATGTAGTTCTGAAATTATATCACATACTTCCATATCTGACAGGCATCGCCCAACATCGCGGACAATTCCTTTACAGGTGTTTAAAGTTCTATTAGGTGAAACCTCGACAGAAACGTTGGCCAGTGATTTCGTTGAATGTAGAATTTGAGACTGGATTTGCTTTTTGCATTCGATAAGCAGATGTCCCGATCGAAGCTTTTTAACCTCTTGTACTTCACCAGCTAAACCTTCAATGCCCTTTGCGATGGCAAAGGGATTTAGTTTGAGAGGACCGCCATCAGGGGAACACATAACAAGAAATCGTGCCCAATGATCAAGGTTGTTTTGAGATAATACAATATCATCTGAAGAGCACGAATCATCAAATTCGTGCGAACGTTTTTTTTGTGGGGGTGCCATGGTTATATCAAATATGATTCACCCTCCTAGCTCCCCACCCACCATGGACGTCTACAGGGACGATGTCTTAAGTCTGTGGGTCTCCAGCAGACGGCACCAACGATACTAGGAGGGTATACTCAAGCAGGAATATATCTTGAAAAGTATATGTCCTACCGGATTGGCCCATGAGCCACCGCCTTCTGGCACCAGCATCTAGGCAATTTTTCAAATTTGAAAATCTATTTATCATACAACATAGAGAAACGAAAAAGTCAGTAATGTCTCCAAAAGCAAGCCAAATAATAATAGAGCAATGAAATTTGAGTGTTCAGGGCTCGGAGATGACCAGCCGATTGGTTGAACCGGGCCCATTCAACCACCCGTCTAGGTGAAGTAAGGGTCGAAGTGGTGTATTGGGCAAAGGAACGCTGTTCCTGGAGCCCTTGCCCTCAACCGCCAGAATCCCGTCCTCCACCGACACAGGGGCGCAACCCACGGCAAACGGGTTGGAGGACCTAATATCCCCCCGGGTCCACAACGGGGGTGAAGGGCACTTAGCGTGACCCAGCACCCACCACGAGGAGGTGGCCCTTCATGGGTGCCTTCATAATAAAGATAAAAGACACAACCTTAGCTGAGCAGTCAACTAACGCGGTGGCAGGTGTTGTATGCATTAATGTCACGATAGAACATGTGTTATTGTATAGGACGTTCATGGACAAGAGTCAACTAACGCTGCTGACGGTTGTAAGGTGTTGTATGCATTAATGTCACGATAGAACATTTGTGATTGTATAAGACGTTCATGTATTTTATAACAGTATTTCTCATACCATAGGAAGTCACGGCATCAGAACTGACTTCATTCTACACTTAGGGGCGGTGGGGTAGCCTAGTGGTTAAAGTGTTCGCTCATCAAGCCCAAGACCCGGGTTCGATTCCCCATCGGCACAATATGTGAAGCCAATTTCTGGTATCCCCGCCCTGATATTGCTGAAATGTTTCTAAAAGCGGCGTAAAACCATACTCACGCACTCATTCATTCTCCATTTCATACGCTGTACACAGTGATTGTTAGTGAATTTACAGTTGAGCCACAAGACTGATATATCAGTCATAGTTAGTGCTCAACACAATCTCAACCTCATGACAGGCACGTCAGACATCAGTTTATTGCTTAACAGTTTATATTCCAACCGTTTACAGTTAGTGCTAAACACTTGTCATATAACTCATACCGAAATTACCGGTCTGAATAAGTGTAAATTTGGAGTCGGACCTCCCGAACACAACAAGCATGGTACGGCTGGGCGACGCAACTCTAAATACCACATGAAGGCCGGGCTTCCAAAGCTCAAGTAGAGAAACGGGCGATTTGCCAACACAATTATATTACCACGTATCGCTTGTCCCATGTTATCTATTATGCAGACTTTAAAAACAGCGTTAGTGCGCAATAACATGTTGTTGTTGAAACGCAGTACGTATTTATCTCGTGTGACCTTGACACCATGTAGATTCTGTTGCTCAGTTTAGATTACAGAACAAGTGTGTGATGTTTCAAATATGTAAGTATTGCAGACGTGATAGACTAACAACTAGTCTCTGAAATGAACATATTTTACTGAAAAAAGTTCATAGTAAAAGAAAATATATATAATGAAAAGGAGCCCTGAAGCTGAGGAAATCTAGACTTGCCACATTTTCTAGACTTGTGTGGGCTTTCTTGGATATATTTGCTTCGGGGTCTGTACGAGAGACTACAGACGTGAGTGAGTGAGTGAGTGAGTGACAAATGGAAACAGGCAACATACGATGGCTGGTGTTTCTTGGTGAGTCTTTTGGCATCTTTGGAAAGAGATGTTGTTGAAACTTTGTAATGCTGTGTTTCATAAGCTAGAGTGTGGGCTTTCTTGAACAATGCGGGGTCTGTACGAGAGTACAGACGTGACTGAGTGGGTGGGTGGATGGGTGAGTGAGTGACACTTTGTTGGAACTTTAGTAATTATGTGTTTCAAGTGAACAAGCAAATGAACGATGCAGCGTTGAGTGAGTGAGTGACACTATGTTAGAACTTAGTAATTATAAGTAAATGAACAATGCAGTGTTGAGTGAGTTCATAAGTAATGTGTTTCAACGATGCAGCGTTGAGTGAGTGAGTGACACTATGTTAGAACATAGTAATTATGTGTTTCATAAGTAAGTGAACAATGCAGCGTTGAGTGAGTGAGTGACACTATGTTAGAACATAGTAATTATGTGTTTCATAAGTAAGTGAACAATGCAGCGTTGAGTGAGTGAGTGACTAGGGCTGGGACGGATACTCGGGTACTCGAATCCGGGTCGGGTACAGCTGGAATCGAGTCCTATTTCAAGGAATCGAGTACCCGGAAAGGGAGAGAACTCAGTAATGACAAGGGCAGGTAACTCTAACCTAGAGCAATATGGACGACACGCATTCTAAGTGGAGTGTTTGGGCTCATTTTGAGCTTGATGCAAATGGCAAGAGAACCAAATGCCGACTCTGTGGTATCATGTCTGAAATTGATAGTACAGTCTGCTTATGGTTTTGAGATTTATCAGTGTTAGACGCTGCTGGTGAATTCTACTGAAGTGGTGAGGGTGAGGGACTTGCGCTACTCCTGGGCTTCATCCCTTATGAAGCTGACACGCGAAGATCAGGATATACTTAATCTAATAAATTAACACAGTTACAAATTTGAAGACCAATACGGTTTTTCAATCTAATATGTCAATCTACTGCGGAAGCTGTACAAGGTCAATCCAAAAACATCTTGCACTAAAACACAACCTAAACAATAAACGTGGTCATTACATTGTGTATTTGTGTTCATTGCTAATCAAGCTTTTAAGATTACATGTACATTGAATTTTGTCTTTAGTTTCTATTTTATTTCAATTTCATGAAACACAGCTTTTACATTTGCGTTAAACGTGAATACATTGACTATTAAAGATATTGCAATTAAATGATTGTATGTGTTGGGAATATCAATTAAAACTAAGGAATTAACATTCTGATTTGCAAATACAATGTTCGACTGGTTATCATTACAATAAGAAGAAAGATGATCAGAAATAGAAGCAGAACTCACGTAACATATACATTTTAGGTATAATAATCAGCATACAATTATTCCAATGAAGATAGATACAATTTTAAAATATCGATTTAACAATAGTTAACTGTAATGCAACTGAGTTGCGCAACAGAGCGAAATGACCAGTCTTCCTAGATGCGAGCCAAGCACTTTGCTATATTGCATATATGAACTCAGTTGCATTACAGTTTGTCTGTCTGTATATCTCGTACAGAATTCTCGATTCAGTAAATACATCAATCAAATTGTATTCTATGCAAGTTTACATAAAGTCTGCATGTAAAACATTATAGGTTCACTTAGAATATCACACATGAACGTAGTTGTCTACTGGCTGAATGAATAACTGGTCTTTATCATTATTAACGTAACACACATTTTTGGCATTGTCCAGTTAATGGGGTTATTATCACCGACGGTAATTTATCTGCGCATGAGCAGTAAGTAGTCAAATCACAGTAACAGCTGGAATGAAAAGTTATGTGTTTTAACAAATGTTTGTGTTTTAAGTAACAATGTAAGTAATGGTGTTACTCTTTATATTAGTTATAAACAGACGTAAATCAAATAACCTAAGATCAGTTTCAACGTCTTATTGCCATCCTTTGAGGCTTTCTGTTATAATATCTGTCAAATCGTGATTGAATATTCAGAAAGTTGACTGAAGCTATGTATTCCTTACATTTCCGGGTACTCGATTCCGATTCGGGTAAGTACATGCGGGTACTCGATTCCAATTTTTCCTACCCGTCCCAGCCCTAGTCAGATAGCATAGGAAGGTCACGAGTTTCGTATAATTCGTATGTAATGAGACCGAGTGTGGTATTTTATTTATTACCCACGTCTTACATGCATTTAAATTGACAAAATAGAGTATTTTTGTTATGTTTTTGGTTTCAACTAACTAACTGAGTTTAGTTTTACGCCGCTTTTAGCAATATTCCAGCAATATCACGGCGGGGGACACCAGAAATGGGCTTCACTCATTGTACCCATGTAGGGATTCGAACCCGGGTTTTCGGCGTGACGAGCCAACGCTTTAACCACTAGGCTACCCCACCGCCTCTTTTGGTTTCAAACCATAAAGCGGTGATGCATTTCATCGGTTAGACAATATTTTTACAAACAATATGTTATTTTTGTTTATTATTTACGATTCTTCTATTGCGTAAGTGAAATACCCTTTCTCCAAATCCAACAACATACCCCACAGTGACTGGTAAATGAGTTGTTCCATTCATTTATCGGTCAAAAATCACTTCCCATTCAGGCTACAGTCGTTTTTGTAGGCAAATATCGACTGTGGGCAGAATGGGGTGTAATCTCTCGCAATCAATTCGTGTACAGCTTGTCATAACTTTCCAATCCACATCGGTATCACAGCCTCACGGACCAACGCACATGTGTACAGTCTGTCCAAGTTTTATAACCTGGCTAATGCCGCTTCACCACCAGCTTGTCGTCCGCCGTAAGTGGGAACGACGGTATTGCATGGACTTCACGTGGTTGAAACTGACACTGGGAGCGAAGAAGCTTTGCTCTTTACTACGAATGCCTAGAGGGGTCAAAATGGGGTCTGTCACGCTTACAACTTTTGTTCTGGTAATTATCACTCTGTAACATCTCTGCTCCTCACGTATACCGATGCATGTCCCCGCATTATCGCCATCAGTAATACCCAGACCTCGAAATTTGAGTTTTTGAAATTCACGCTTATGTTCAACGCCACACTCAGCAATATTGAAACTCTATAGCGGATAAATACATGTATTTAGACTCATCGTGATTTTTTTTCTTATTGACAAATCACAATGACTTTGAACATTATGTTGTCTTTAAAGTTTGGCATTATGACAGAAAACTATTCAAACTAGGGCCAAATTTATGACAAACCTGCAATTTTGGTTCAGTTTTAAGCAATATAACTTTTTTGTAAGTTCCAGACTACAAATAGCAATTACGCTTTTAATGGCTTTCAGTATATTTATGATGAATCCAGAAATAGTTTTTGTCACGATGTGGCAGAAATATTGCCGATGTGACTTAACGCACTCACTCACTCATCACTTTCTCATTTAGTTATACTAACTGAAAACCTCATGATAAACAAATCATCGAGAGACAATGTCTGGGAACTGACCCATTTATTGCAATTAACACCAGGTCACGACGACCCAGCACGTGCAGTCAGTGAGTTTGCCACGGAGGTAGCGCGTCTCCTGAGTGATGTTTGATGTGAGACGCTCGCCCCTACGAGATCGCAGTGATAGGCCTTCTTTTGAAAATAATGGCGAGTAAAACGTAAACCCTTTCAAAAAATCAAAACGTTGATTTTTCAAAAGGATGACTAATTTTGATAAGGCTGAATATCGCCGATGTTCAAAGGTGAGTGAGTGAGTGAGTGAATATTTAACGTAACATCGGCCAATCTCAGCTATATCAAACGAAAACAATTTTAAAGAGTAAAAGCTGTCGACGATGGACAGTAAAACTATAAAGTATCACAGATGTGAATATAAAACTAGCATGTAAAACTAACACAGTTTGATTTAAAACACGGGCTATAGATCGCAACACTGCAGGTAGATCACAATACTAGGAACCATGGACCGATGTTCCAAAGAATATAAGAAATGTTTGAATAAACATATAAAAAGGATAACAATGAATTATCCCACTTGATCAGCTCCTAAAGAAAGTTAGAAAATACCAACAAAAGTAACAAATGTAATAATTATGAGAATTTCCAGGCTGCAGTGGTAGAGTTGGTCAGAGGAAGACGATTTGTTCATGTCTGTAATGAGAAAGTGTTGTTATTTTAAAATATATTGTTTATAGAGAATGTAGGTTATTTATAAATACAAATATTTTAAACCTATCCTATCTCACCATTAGCAGTTCTCTCCCTGCTTCGACACTGTCCCTACACTCGTGTTCTCCAAGTTGCCCTCCTTTCAGGACAGGTCCCTTGTCCCTCACGAAGTGTGCAGCATGCTCCCCTACCAACCCACGTGACTACCTCTGAGTGGTCAGTCTACTTCTTCACGCACCAAGAAGAGGTACGACAGCTTTTTGGGACGCTTTCCTCTGCCTGATCGGCGTCTCAGAACCGTTTTTGGTTGGTTGCAGTTGAGAAATCTGGCGCTCCCCATGTTTCTAGGGGAGGCCTTTGATCCACACTTTTGGTGTCTGGGACTTTTGGTTCGTCTCAGCCCATGACTACAGTCAGTTCGATTCACCATTCTGATTTGACCATTTCTCCTGGTCACTTTGGACGACCCCTCCCGTTCGATCTTACTCGTCCGAGCGGTCTAGTTCTTCTTGGCGGTTCTGTTTTGTAGATCGATGCTGTGGTCCTTGTTCACCCCAGCGAACCGATTTTCATCGTCGTTGTTTTTAACGATCAAACCGTGGCTAGACTATCTCAAATTGCCAATACCAGAAGGGGTGGTGTAAATCCAGCTAGCGTCCATGCAGGAAGCAAATGTACTGTGAGTCCCCATGGTCCCTAGTATGATCTACCTTCAGTTATTGGCAATATATAGCATGTGTTTATATAGTATTGTCATCTATAGTTAAACTGTTTTAGATTTAATTGCTAGATATAAATTGATATCTGTCATAATCTAGTTATTGTACTGTCCTTCGTTGACAGGTTTTTTATAATTTACCATTAATTACTATGTATAACAATTCATATGGCTAAAATATTGCCGATGTGACTTTAAAGGTCAACTCACCGACTCACTATAGCCTGTGTTATATTGTATACCTGTAAAGAGCTGGGTTAGAATTCATCTTTAGTAACCCATTTTTGTCATAAGAGACTAGTCGGATCGAGCGGTCACGCTTGCTGATTTGGATGACACGTCATGCCAGGATTTCCCGTATTTAAGCCCTAGGCTTAATAATTTCTGTTTCCCGTTGGAGTACATTCCCGTTCTCCATTGGCGAGCCAGTCTTGCCACAGTTCTCTGAACTTAGCTTTAAATGGTCTGTTGACTACACCAGACACGTCGAGCTGGTGGCAATATGGTGTCGATTTTGGCTGGATGATTTTGGTCACAATATTTAGTGACTTCAATGCTTTGATGACTGATTCCGTGTTGTGGCTTCTATGACTGTCCATAAATAACAGAGATGGGGTGGTTGAAAAGAATTTGTCCCTGGACTTGAAGACGCTGTCAATCTTATTTAGCATCAACTGTTCAACGAGATACACAATACGACCGTAAATCCATTTTTCTCGTGTCTTGCATGGATAGCATCAACATTCTTGTTACCAGAGAAGTCGAGGGTGTTGTTCCCAGTTATGTCCACGAAGCACGGTGTTTCGTCTATGTTGAAGATAACAGGTTTGGACATTCCCAGTGTTAACTGTTCAATACTTCGCAAGTGATCATGTGCAATGATTTTGATCATCATTGGATTGCGGTTATCCTGTTGACCCTGGCGTGTTATCTTTCTGGATGTATTGAGTGCCGCTGACAAAACTGAAAGATCCAATGGCCACTGCACTTGAGTACTTCGTCAGGAATGTCCATTTCTTGTTTTGAAGAAATAGTCTTTTCTCTCAAAATTATGTAGTTGATTACGTGGTTCTTTATTCCTCTCCCCCTGGAACCAATAAAAGAGTGTTTCTTCTAGTTTTGGAACTGGTGGTTTTCTCCCTGAGAACGACAGTTGTCTCCTGTCACGTTTTCCATCCAGACTGAACATGTCATTTTCAGATTGAAGCCATCGTCATAAATTCTTACGATCAATATTTAACTGTCGTGAAGCAAGACTAAGGTTCTTTTTCTACTCAGTTTTCAATTGCTTTAAAATGTCTATTTTCTGTGCTACTGTGACGGATTTGCTAGACACAGTAAAAGTTTGATTATCACAGATTCACAGATATGTCACAAAACAAGTAGGTCAATTTTATAACATCATTATTACTCCCGACGAAGTGTGCTGGTATTTCAAGGCCACCTTGGGTATGATTTGATCGGCGTGGATGGCTGTCATAAACCTGAACATGAAAGACAACCCCTCTTTTGATGAAATATGTACATACTTTACTCTGTTCTTTGGGAACGTGTCCTATGATGATATCATCATATTTTATTTTATGCAATTTATTTATACCTGCTAGAGTGTCCCACATTGTTTGAATTAGATAACGGATATACGATCTAATATCAGCTTTGTAATCAGAGTATGCAATAAGAGGTGGTGTCACAGATTTGTTGAGTGCTTCCTTAGCAGCAGAGACAGCGATTGTGTTGCCAGAAATTCCAAAATGGCCAGGTAAACAGTGAGGCAATGAAAATGAGACCATTCGTCATTGCCAGACAAGACGACCAAGGTGCTCCGGCTGAGAGTTCAACCCAGAAGTCAGTGACTGGTTGCGACACTTTGTTAGAACCATGCGTCTAAAAGGTTGTAAGTTTATGCTACTTTTAGGCAATACTGCCAGCCACAATCACCCGAACATTCGACTGACCAACGTCACTGTACACTTCCTTTCCTGTCAACAGCACTGCTCACATTCAGCCAATGGACGCTGGTATCATCCGGAACTTCAACGCCCTTTGAGAGTGGACAACACCAGACGCTGACACTGAGGTTAGCAATCCGGTTCGTCAAGTCTGCCTTGGAAGAAGTGAGTGCCAAGTGTATCACCAACTGGTACAAATACGTTAACATGATTCCGACCACAGCTCGGACCGAGGACGACGATGACATCCCCATTGCTGAGTTTCGGAAATTGATGCAGCAGTTACCACGATGTGACGTCGACGAAGTCCCAACTGCTGAACAGTACGTGGATGAAGTTACTGTCGTGGAAACCGGCCATGAGCTAACTGTTGAACATATTAGGTGAGGTGAAATTGGGTTTATCGTCGTGCTTGAGAATATTTCGCTCATATGACGACGTGCATGCGTGTGTATGTGTATGTGCGGCTGCTTGTACTAGCCCAGACTGAAGCTGGTGTTATAGTGCTAGCCCACTGAGATACCATGCCGCAGTGAAGCGTGAATACAGACACATTATACTGACTCCGAGCTGACCAGTCCTTGTTGTACCCATTAAAACCGAGCGCCAGACAGGGACCAACAAGTACCATATTTTAACGTCTTTTGGTATGACGCGGTCGGGGATCGAATCCGCAACCTTCCGCTCTCCGGGCGGACGCTTTAACCACTACACGGAGGATGATGATATTATCAACAGACTGTAGCCACCCACAGACGACCAGTCAGATGGCGATAAACAACAGGCAGTTGTCACGCTAACAGCAGCACACGCTCGTGAACACGGTAACAGCAGCACACGCTCGTGAACACGGTAACAGCAGCACACGCTCGGGAACACGCTAACAGCAGCACACGCTCGGGAACACGCTAACAGCAGCACACGCTCGGGAACACGCTAACAGCAGCACACGCTCGTGAACACGCTAACAGTAGCACAAGCTCGGGAACACGTAAACAGCAGCACACGCTCGGGAACACGCTAACAGCAGCACAAGCTCGGGAACACGCTAACAGCAGCACAAGCTCGGAACACGCTAACAGCAGCACACGCTCGGGAACACGCTAACAGCAGCACAAGCTCGGGAACACGCTAACAGCAGCACAAGCTCGGGAACACGCTAACAGCAGCACACGCTCGTGAACACGCTAACAGTAGCACAAGCTCGGGAACACGTAAACAGCAGCACACGCTCGGGAACACGCTAACAGCAGCACAAGCTCGTGAACACGGTAACAGCAGCACAAGCTCGGGAACACGCTAACAGCTGCACACGCTCGTGAACACGCTAACAGCAGCACACGCTCGGGAACACGCTAACAGCAGCACACGCTCGGGAACACGCTAACAGTAGCACAAGCTCGGGAACACGTAAACAGCAGCACACGCTCGGGAACACGTAAACAGCAGCACACGCTCGGGAACACGCTAACAGCAGCACAAGCTCGTGAACACGTTAACAGCAGCGCAAGCTCGGGAACACGTTAACAGCTGCACACGCTCGTGAACACGCTAACAGCAGCACACGCTCGGGAACACGCTAACAGCAGCACACGCTCGGGAACACGCTAACAGCAGCACACGCTCGGGAACACGCTAACAGCAGCACACGCTCGGGAACACGCTAACAGCAGCACAAGCTCGGGAACACGCTAACAGCAGCACACGCTCGGGAACACGCTAACAGCAGCACACGCTCGTGAACATGCTAACAGCAGCACACGCTCGGGAACATGCAAACAGGAGCACACGCTCGTGAACACGCCAACAGTAGCACAAGCTCGTGAACATGCCAAGATTAGCACAAGCTCGTGAACATGCCAACAGTAGCACAGGATCGTGAACATGCCAACAGTAGCACAAGCTCGTGAACATGCTAACAGTAGCACAAGCTCGTGAGCATGCCATCAGGACCACAAGCTCGTGAACATGCCAACAGCAGCACAAGCTCGCGAACACGCGAACAGTAGCTCGTGAACACGCCAACAGCAGCACAGGCTCCTGAACAAGCCAACAGTAGCACAAGCTCGTGAACATGCCAACAGTAGCACAAGCTCGTGAACACGCCAACAGTAGCACAAGCTCGGGAACAAGCGAACAGCAGCTCCTGAACACGCGTAAAGTAGCACAAGCTCGTGAACATGCCAGCATTAGAACAAGCTCGTGAAAATGCCAACAACAGGACAAGCTCGTGAACATGCCAACAGGACCAAAAGCTCGTGAACACGCCAACAGTAGCACAAGCTCGTGAACACGACAACAGTATCACAAGCTCTTGAACATGCCAACAGCAGGAGAAGCTCCTGAACACGCCAACAGCAGGACAAGCTCGTGAACATGCCAACCAGGAGGACAAGCTCGTGAACATGCCAACAGCAGGACAAGCTCGTGAACATGCCAACAGCAGCACAGGCTCGTGAACACGCTAACTGCAGCACAAGCTCGTGAACATGCCAACAGAAGCACAAGCTCGTGAAAATGCCAACAGAAGCACAAGCTCGTGAACAGGGCAACAGCAGCACAGGCTCGTGAACATGCCAACAGTAGCACAGGCTGGTGAACACATTAACCGCAGCACAAGCTCGTGAACACGGCAACATCAGCACAGGCTCGTGAACACGCCAACAGTAACACAAGCTCGTGATTCACGCGAACAGTTGCACAAGCTCATGAACATGCCAACAGAAGCAGAAGCTCGTGAACACGCCAACAGTAGCACAAGCTCGTGAACGCGCCAACAGTAGCACAAGCTCGTGAATATGCCAACACTAGGACAAGCTCGTGAACACGCCAACAGTAGCACAAGCTCGCGAACACGCGAACAGTAGCTCGTGAACACTCCAACAGCAGAACAGACTCCTGAACATGCCAGCAGTAGCACAGGCTCGTGAACACGCTAACAGCAGCAGAAGCTCGTGAACACGCCAACAGTAGTACAAGCTTGCGAACACGAGAACAGTAGCTCGTGAACACGCCAACAGCAGCACAGGCTCCTGAACAAGCCAACAGTAGCACAAGCTCGTGAACACGCCAACAGTAGCACAAGCTCGCGAACAAGCGAACAGCAGTTCGTGAACACGCGTAAAGTAGCACAAGCTCGTGAACACGCCAGCATTAGAACAAGCTCGTGAAAATGCCAACAGCAGGACAAGCTCGTGAACATGCCAACAGGACCAAAAGCTCGTGAACACGCCAACAGTAGCACAAGCTCCTGAACACGACAACAGTATCACAAGCTCTTGAACATGCCAACAGCAGGAGAAGCTCCTGAACACGCCAACAGCAGGACAAGCTCGTGAACATGCCAACAGCACGACAAGCTCGTGAACATGCCAACAGCAGGACAAGCTCGTGAACATGCCAACAGCAGCACAGGCTCGTGAACACGCTAACCGCAGCACAAGCTCGTGAACATGCCAACAGAAGCACAAGCTCGTGAACATGCCAACAGAAGCACAAGCTCGTGAACAGGGCAACAGCAGCACAGGCTCGTGAACATGCAAACAGTAGCACAGGCTGGTGAACACATTAACTGCAGCACAAGCTCGTGAACACGGCAACATCAGCACAGGCTCGTGAACACGCCAACAGTAACACAAGCTCGTGATTCACGCGAACAGTTGCACAAGCTCATGAACATGCCAACAGAAGCAGAAGCTCGTGAACACGCCAACAGTAGCACAAGCTCGTGAACGCGCCAAAAGTAGCACAAGCTCGTGAATATGCCAACACTAGGACAAGCTCGTGAACACGCCAACAGTAGCACAAGCTCGCGAACACGCGAACAGTAGCTCGTGAACACGCCAACAGCAGCACAGACTCCTGAACATGCCAGCAGTAGCACAGGCTCGTGAACACGCTAACAGCAGCAGAAGCTCGTGAACACGTCAACAGTAGCACAAGCTCGTGAACATGCCAACAGCAGCACAAGCTCGTGAACACGCCAACAGTAGTACAAGCTTGCGAACACGAGAAAATAGTAGCTCGTGAACACGCCAACAGCAGCACAGGCTCCTGAACAAGCCAACGGTAGCACAGGCTCGTTAACATGCCAACAGTAGCACAAGCTCGTGAACATGCCAACAGCAGGACAAGCTCCTGAACACGTCAACAGCAGGACAAGCTCGTGAACAAGCCAACAGCAGGACAAGCTCGTGAACACGCCAACAGCAGAACAAGCTCGTGAACATGCCAACATTAGAACAAGCTCGTAAACATGCCAACATTAGAAGAAGCTCGTGAACATGCCAACAGAAGGACAAGCTCGTGAACATGCCAACAGGACCAAATGCTCGTGAACACGCCAACAGTAGCACAAGCTCGCGAACACGCCAACAGTAGCTCGTGAACACGCCAACAGCAGCGCAGGCACTTGAACATGCCAGCAGTAGCACAGGCTCGTGAACATGCCAACAGTAGCACAAGCGCGTGAACACGCCAACAGTAGCACAAGCTCGTGAACATGCCAACAGTAGCACAAGCTCGTGAACACACCAACAGTCGTAGAAGCTTGCGAAAACGCGAACAGTAGCTCGTGAACACGCCAACAGCAGCACAGGCTCCTGAGCAAGCCAACAGTAGCACAAGCTCGTGAAGATGCCAACAGTAGCACAAGCTCGTGAACATGTCAACAGTAGCACAAGCTCATGAACACGCTAACAGTAGCACAAGCTCGCGAACACGCGAACAGTAGCTCGTGAACATGCCAACAGAAGCACAAGTTCGTGAACATGCCAACAGTAGCACAGGCTCATGAGCACGCCAACAGTAGCATATCCTCGCGAACACGCGAACAGTTGCTCGTGAACACGCCAACAGCAGCACAGGCTCTTGAAAATGCCAGCAGTAGCACAGGCCCGTGAACACGCTTACCGCAGCAAAGCTCGTGAACACGCCAACAGTAGCACAAGCTGGCGAACACCCGAACAGTAGCTCGTGAACACGCCAATAGCAGCACAGGCTCCTGAACAAGCCAACAGTAGAACAAGCTCGTGAACATGCCAACAGTAGCACATGCTCGTGAACACGCCAACAGCAGCGCAGGCACTTGAACATGCCAGCAGTAGCACAGGCTCGTGAACATGCAAACAGTAGCACAAGCGCGTGAACACGCCAACAGTAGCACAAGCTCGTGAACATGCCAACAGTAGCACAAGCTCGTGAACACACCAACAGTCGTAGAAGCTCGCGAACACGCGAACAGTAGCTCGTGAACACGCCAACAGCAGCACAGGCTCATGATTAAGCCAACAGTAGCACAAGCTCGTGAACATGCCAACAGTAGCACAAGCTCGTGAACATGCCAACAGTAGCACAAGCTCATAAAAACGCTAACAGTAGCACAAGCTCGCGAACACGCGAACAGTAGCTCGTGAACATGCCAACATAAGCACAAGCTCGTGAACACGCTAACCGCAGCAGAAGCTCGTGAACACGCCAAAAGTAGCACAAGCTCGTGAACATGCCAACAGAAGCAGAAGCTCTTGAACACGCCAACAGTAGCACAAGCTCGTGAACATGCCAAAAGTAGCACAAGCTCGTGAATATGCCAACAGTAGGACAAGCTCGTGAACACGCCAACAGTAGCACAAGCTCGTGAACACGCGAACAGTAGCTCGTGAACACGCCAACAGCAGCACAGACTCCTGAACATGCCAGCAGTAGCAACGGCTCGTGAACACGCTAACCGCAGCAGAAGCTCGTGAACACGCCAACAGTAGCACAAGCTCGTGAACATGCCAACAGCAGCACAAGCTCGTGAACACGCCAACAGTAGCACAAGCTTGCGAACACGAGAACAGTAGCTCGTGAACACGCCAACAGCGGCACAGGCTCCTGAACAAGCCAACAGTAGCACAGGCTCGTTAACATGCCAACAGTAGCACAAGCTCGTGAACATGCCAACAGCAGCACAAGCTCCTGAACACGTCAACAGCAGGACAAGCTCGTGAACATGCCAACAGCAGGACAAGCTCGTGAACATGCCAACAGCAGAACAAGCTCGTGAACATGCCAACATTAGAACAAGTTCGTGAACATGCTAACATTAGAACAAGCTCGTGAACATGCCAACAGAAGGACAAGCTCGTGAACATGCCAACAGGACCAAATGCTCGTGAACACGCCAACTGTAGCACAAGCTCCTGAACACGCCAACAGTAACACAAGCTCGTGATTCACGCGAACAGTTGCACAAGCTCATGAACATGCCAACAGAAGCAGAAGCTCGTGAACACGCCAACAGTAGCACAAGCTCGTGAACGCGCCAAAAGTAGCACAAGCTCGTGAATATGCCAACACTAGGACAAGCTCGTGAACACGCCAACAGTAGCACAAGCTCGCGAACACGCGAACAGTAGCTCGTGAACACGCCAACAGCAGCGCAGGCACTTGAACATGCCAGCAGTAGCACAGGCTCGTGAACATGCCAACAGTAGCACAAGCTCGTGAACATGCCAACAGTAGCACAAGCTCGTGAACATGCCAACAGTAGCACAAGCTCGTGAACACACCAACAGTCGTAGAAGCTCGCGAACACGCGAACAGTAGCTCGTGAACACGCCAACAGCAGCACAGGCTCCTGAGCAAGCCAACAGTAGCACAAGCTCGTGAAGATGCCAACAGTAGCACAAGCTCGTGAACATGCCAACAGTAGCACAAGCTCATAAACACGCTAACAGTAGCACAAGCTCGTGAACATGCCAACAGAAGCAGAAGCTCTTGAACACGCCAACAGTAGCACAAGCTCGTGAACATGCCAAAAGTAGCACAAGCTCGTGAATATGCCAACAGTAGGACAAGCTCGTGAACACGCCAACAGTAGCACAGGCTCATGAACACGCCAACAGTAGCACATCCTCGCGAACACGCGAACAGTTGCTCGTGAACACGCCAACAGCAGCACAGGCTCTTGAACATGCCAGCAGTAACACAGGCTCGTGAACACGCCAACAGCAGCACAGACTTCTGAACATGCCAGCAGTAGCAACGGCTCGTGAACACGCTAACCGCAGCAGAAGCTCGTGAACACGCCAACAGTAGCACAAGCTCGTGAACACGCCAACAGCAGCACAAGCTCGTGAACACGCCAACAGTAGCACAGGCTTGCGAACACGAGAACAGTAGCTCGTGAACACGCCAACAGAGGCACAGGCTCCTGAACAAGCCAACAGTAGCGCAGGCTCGTTAACATGCCAACCGTAGCACAAGCTCGTGAACATGCTAACAGCAGGACAAGCTCCTGAACACGTGAACGGCAGGACAAGCTCGTGAACATGCAAACAGCAGGACAAGCTCGTGAACATGCCAACAGCAGAACAAGCTCGTGAACATGCCAACATTAGAACAAGTTCGTGAACATGCTAACATTAGAACAAGCTCGTGAACACGCCAACAGTAGCACAAGCTCCTGAACACGCCAACAGTA